>NW_017259187.1:1213221-1221691 GCF_001594045.1 Atta colombica
AGATAATTAATAATTTATTCATAAAAAATAAAAATAGATTATATATTTCTTAAAATTATATATACCAAAAAGATGTGATTAATTATAGAAAATATATCATCTGAAAAATAAGCGAAAATTAAAAATTGTATTGTTTGAATGCTCAAAAAGTATTCGTACAGTCGAGAAATTTAACTTCTTAGAATCAGAAATACATGAGAAGCTCATTATTTACGTTAGAAGAATATGTTCATTGTATAAAATTGCTAATTAATATTTATTTTTTATAAAAAAATTTTTTTATAAAAAATTTCCTTGTACGAATACTTTTTGCTCTCACTCTGTGTGTGTGTGTGTGTGTGTGTGTGTGTGTGTGTGTGTGTGTGTGTGTGTACTTTTATATATAAATGTAAAGAAATTTAACACAATAAACGATACATACATATCTTGTTTATTGTATTAAATTTCATCACATTTTACACATTCAATGCGTATTGCGTATGTAATTATAACATTTCTGAGTGCGTTTCTTTGAATAATTATTTATTATTTATATCTCAATTTTATTAACCGCACTGTATCGGGACGAAGTTGGCAACACTGCTTTTGAATCTTTCGCTCGCCGCAGACATGGAACGGATTGACTCCGTGTCGGACGACATCGCAATGCGTTCCAATAGTAAATATCATAATTTCGCGTTTCAATACGATTTAATATCCTTATCAATGTAAACGACGTTTACTAAAAATTTCTGTTCTAAGTCCGTATGCAGAAGTAATTTACAACGCGAGGGTTGTACAACGAGAGTTCGACGCGATCGCGCTTCGCATCATTCTTTTGTCACGTAGAAACTTGTACGTCGCATTCGATTATCGTGTTCGTGTTAATCTAAAACCGTGTTTTGGCGAGTGATTATCCAGCAAACGAGAATAGATTAAAATGAATTGAAATTTTTTTTATTCGAATGTGTATTTTAAATAGCGAATACTTTTTTTAGATTTAATTGGATTCAATTGGATGTAATTGGATTGAGAAACTGCATTTCCATTCAAAATTTTGAACAGTATTCATATGTATGTTTATCTAATATTATTTTTAGATTGAAAGGCATAGAGATATGCCTTCATGCAATTCCTAAATAAATAAATAAAAATGCATTTAGGATTGAAAAACATTTATGTTAACATTCATGAATCAATATTTCTGAAAATCTGAATCCATTTCAATTTATTTGAATCTATTCTCGTTTACTGGGTATTATGAATGTCATGAAAGAACAGTAAGGAAGCAACAGGAGCAACAGCTGAGGAAAAAAGAGGAGTAGAAAGAGGAGGAGGAGGAGAAGATGCCGAGCAAAACAAAGTGAGCAATTTATTATTGTAATCAGTATACTTTAATGCGATAAGTCAAGTGGCTCGAATATTATCACTTTGTTAAAATAGTGAATCCGTTTGTTTCAATCTCACAAAGTAAGTCCTTGAGCCTCACTCGAGATCGAATTGTTCCGACTTTACCAACAGTAGTTTATCATCTGCAGTTTCAATATCGTCGTCGGTAATGCTGTACATCGCGTTATTGACTAATTTCAGTCAGTTTCAGTTTCGTCGTTGTAACGGCAGAGAGCGTTACCGGTCATTTGCTTGATTGTTGATTCTCTCACTATGACGTGTGTATTTACGTTTGTTTGAATCGCGTCATCGCGTTTAATAGTGTTTCAAATCGTGCAGTTATCTTCAAATTGTAACAACAGTTATAGTCGGTTCGTGCCATTACTCTCGTAGAAGTGCATGCTGGATACAACGCATATGCACTTCAGTGAGTGATATTTTTTACGTGTTTAGAAAATGACAAGATTGGCAATGACATAGCAATACTTACCCTCGTATAAATTAGAATGCTATGTTTAATTGATCGCGTAAAGAGAAAAGATTGGTGTAAAACATGAATTAACAATATGTATGTTATGATTATATTTATAATGGGCGATGTAACTGAGATTGCAATTTAACATAGGAAGTATTTAATCAGCCAGCGTAAGTCGATCACCTTCATATTTTTTGCATTTAGAATCTTTTCTTTCTATTTATGGTTAATTTTTTATGATTAAGCTTTAAAACTTAGATAATAATTTATTAGAAAGTCTATAAGAGAATTAATCAGAGTCTTTCTTTTTTAAATAAAGGATTCTGATTGGTCTAATTGGTTCTCTTATGCGTTAGTCCCGAAACTATGGGTGTTAATTTTTAAAGCCTATTCTACAATGTACTTTTTATTTTTTATTTTCTGCTTTTTGCTATTTTTTATATTTTGTCTTTTTACTTCTTCTTTCGGCTTCTTTTTTATTTTATGTCGCCCGAGATAAAAGTTAACGAACTTCGAAAGAACAGGAAACATGTAGCCAAAAAATGCAATTGTCGATAAAACGATTGTAAAGAGGGAAAAAAGCAAGAGATAAAAAGCAAGAAACAGGAAATAAAGAGACACATTGTAGAATAAGCTTAAGTCTGAATCTACAATAAATGTTTTAAGCTTAAACTGTAAAAAATTGATTAATTATAGTCGAATGGCAGAAGAATAATTCACTATGATTTCATTTCTTATGGCTTAAGGGTTAAAAACCCATTGTATTGGGTTGTCCGGAAAGTTCGTGCCGACTAATCTACATAATTTAATAAATATACACTAAAATTTAAATTTTCTGCGTTTCAATTTTCCTTCAACATCGGCACGAACTTTCCGGACAACTCAATAGATCCTAAATTATAGGACTAAGCCTTAAATCTTAAGAAATTGACCAATCATAATCGAGTATTCTCTCACATTTGACTAGTAAGCCCAGATCTACAATAGATTTTTAAGCCTTAATCCATAAGAAATGGACGTATCACAATCAATTATTTTCTTTGCATTCGATTGTAATTGATCAATTTCTTACGACTTAAGGCTTAAAACACCTGTTGTAGATCCGGGCTAATTGATTGATTCCTTAAGACTACACCTATTGTATTTCGGGACTTAGGATCTGGACTTAGGAGTACAAAAATTATAACACTTACTTAGAGACTTAAGTTGTAGATGTAAGTAATGCACAAGCTTTGGCGTATGACATACTTTATTGCCGTCTCTTGGAGACACGACACTTAAGTCAAAGTAAGTGTTACCACAATTTTTGTGCTCAGATCCCAACACATATAAAAGTATACTGTAGCGTTATTAAAATTTGACGTCGACTGGCAATAAATAATTTTTGCAAACGACAATTATAAAAAATGTCCCGCCTCGTGTACATTATTAAATATTAAACGCGAAGAGAGAGAGTCATTAGTGCACAAATAAACGCGGCGAAAGACCGTGATGAACGTGAAGAATCGAGGGATGTGGTTTTTTTCGGCGCAGCGGAAACTTTATTGTCGTAATCCCGCGGCGTCGATAAACCCATTAACCGTGCATCGCGCGTAATGTATGCGATGGAACGTAATAAAAATCGACTTACACGCCGGCCTCGCACACGCGTTTCTATCGGCTCGGCACCCTTTTCGGTGTCGCTAAAAGTTTAATCAAAGTCAGATTAGCCGAGCTTGCCACCTCCTCCCTCTCCCTCTCTTCCTCCCCTCCATCTCCTCTGTCCTCCTCTCCCCTCCTTCCACGACACTGGGGGTGCAAGACTTGGGGATCCACGGACCCGGTTTTATTAAACGGGACTTGATTAGGGGTTGCCAAGATCCTTTCAGAGTTTGTTTTCAACTGGTTTTCATGGCATTTTCATTACGCGCGTTTCACATAATTGACGCGATCGTTCGTCGATAGAGATGTAAGGGGAAAAACTTTGGCCACTCGCCTTCTTTTGAATCTCTAGCGATTGGTCTACCTTCACGGACATACGATACATTTTTTGCTACATTTTTTTCTTTTGTAGAAGAGAATGCTGGTAATATTGTTGCATCGAATTTAAATTCTCTCATGTTGCAGAAAGAATGAAATTATAAATTTGGTAGATGTCAAAAGAATGAAGTCTAAGAGCAGGATTTCATAGTCCGTTCTTATTTTAAGATCGTCTTAAGTAGTGTCTTAAGATGTTAATATTCTGATTGATTCATGACATCTTAAGAATGTATTTTATCTTATAAGAATTGACTATGAATACCGATCTAAATGTAGTTAATCACGGATATTTTGTGTATTTTGACATCATCATCAATCCTTTTAGATACATTAGCAAAACGATTAAAAATACATAAGACAAACTTATTTTTATTGAATCGAGAAAAGTTTATAATGCATGAATAATAACCGGTCTGACGCGTGGTAACGTAACGAGCGCTTTCTGATGATATGCAATTCGGGACACGTATAACTTCGGATCGGAAGCGCGATAACGACCTCTGGTAAAGACACAATGATTAAGGGACAGCTTGCTGGAGACACATTTAGGCATTCGTGCGGGGTGGCTGGGAAGTGATTCAATCTCCGCGTAATCCTTGTAATCTCGAGGGTATATCTCCGTGTTCCCGTGGCCCGCCCCAGGGAAAAGTGCCGAACTTGATCCCAATCCAGAAGTATTTACGCGCGATCATTGATTTCGACCATCTTGACAGTACCGATGTGGCTTTTGACATGTTTTGGGACTTTATGCCACGATTATCTAGCCCTTTCAATGAACCTGATGAAATACGTCTCTTATTCGCAATAGTAAAAATCTAAAATGAGAAACATCTTTTGATGAGAATGCGAAAGAGACAGGTGCAATTCGCATAACGTTCATAAAATATCACTTATTTTTGAAATATGTAGATATATAAGTATATTTTATTTTTATTGTTTAAAGAGCAAGAGCTTATTTAGAACTGATATTTCGAAAGAACTTGCGATTAGTCTCTTACTGGAGACTAATCGCTTCGTGCCGCTTACGCATATTTTATACCAGACATGACTATTCATTGTATGTAACGTGCTATTTTTCATACTGTTATTTACTGATATTCATTACTCCTTTTTGCTTTGTCTCTTACATGAACTTTATGTAAAGGTATTTAAATCATTATTTGAAGTCATTGAATGCAACAATTTCTATAAATTAACGCTCTTCTTTCTACTATATATAGAATGGAGCAAATATAAATCGAAAATATATAATACGAGATATGCTAGTTATAGTAATATAATAATCGATTCTCCATTCTATCTCATTTCTTTATTATATTAAGAGTTATTATTTACTCTAAATATAATGATATAATTTATATTTGTTCAAAATAAATGACATAATAATTCATAATATAATTTTAATATACATTTTTGAAATGACAAATTATTTTTTTCATTTTGAGCTTTAATATATACCAATAGAAAATTTTTAATAATTAACTTTTTACATGTTTACATTATACATACATTTATTATATAATGTAATATTTATAATTTTTCTAGTAATTATTTTTATGTACTGAATGCAAAAATGAATTCTAACTTAATTTCTGTGGAATGAGAACAATTTTCAAATATTTCCGCATGAGTAAAACCAAAATGCAAGAAGCATTTGCACGAAGTGCAAATGTACTTCGTGAAAGAGATGAATGCCAGTAGGGGTTGATATAACCGCGCAATAACAACCCTTCACGGAGCGGAGGTTGACGCAGTGCCGTTGGCAGTGTTTACGTTGAGGGGTTGTACAGGCGACTCTACCATCCGCCCCCGGTTCGGCTTAACGCTAATGAATCTGATTTGCATCTGATCCCAAGCGGCCTTCGATTCAATGAATTCTCGAAGTCTCGGATGAATTATTTAAAGACTTTAATTCTCCTCGGACGTGTCGATAATTGATTATACAATATGTGTTTTCGATGCATCGCTTTATCATTACAACGAACGTTATTTTGAATGCGTATATTCCTGCGTTATATATATCGAATATATTATCAATTACTTCATTTATTATTATGTCATTACTTTTGTTAATAACAGATACTCTAACGAATTTTAAGTTTATTTTTTCTTTGCTGCAGAAAATTAATAAACAAATTTTGAATAAGCAATTTTTCATAAACAGAATGTAGATTTGAGAGATTTGCAGCGAGTTCTCTTCTCAACAGAAATTGGTAGAATATTTAACGATGACAGTTAAGAAATTGCGATAAATAATAGCTGGCCGTCAAATCTCAGAAAAAAAATGTGCTAGTCATAAAATTACCTTACGGTCTCAGTCGATTATTTTGCAGCAAAAAGCAGCAGCATCCGATATTACGATGCATTCGCTCGAGTACTGTCCAATTTAAAATATTGCGAGCATCAAGGAGAACGAATGATCTTATTTAAGAAAGTGGGTCGAGTGGCTTCATCGTTCAATTGTGCCTCTTCGTCGAATTTCACTTTGCAATCGTCAGAGACGTATTACGTGACGGACGGAGTCGTAGTTATTTGACGTTTTACGAATGGCGTCACTTTGTACAGATTTGTCGTAAGACTGTTAAAAATTATCGGTCGGTCAGTTCCATTCAACCAAAAATCTTTGATGCGTTTCGACAATCCATTATTATTGAAATTCCCTGCGGTGCGGTGCGACAAAGCATTTAATTGGCATTAGATATACCTAACTTAGATTTATCCCTATCTCGGATTATGATTTTCTGAAATTTAGGAACGATTTGGAACGTGATCCTCGTGCCGAGTTTGTTACCTCTTTGCTTGGCAGATTCGTGTTTAATGGGCGGGAACCTTTCAGGCATATCCGTACTCCACCTTTGACACGATTGTATTATACTTCAGGATACGAAAACTTTATCCTTCGACCGTCTTCTCGTTGGAAAAACACCGCATTGCATTCTTCGAGCAACAAGGATAGTCGAGGACAAGGAGGTATGAGATCATCTTTGCACGCGTTTTACAACGCCCGCGCTCGTTCTCGTCTCGCCGCAGCGGGCGAATAATAATTGCGCGAAGGTAACTACATGGACGCACCTAGATACTTAGCGTCGTTATTTATCGCCCCGTTTTCTCGTTTTATTTTTCCTCTCGGCAGGGGGGGGGGGGGAATTGCGCGCAACATAGATCAAAGGAATTTAACGACGATTCTCCGTCGAACGAATGATTTTAGGAAAGACCGCAGGTTTATTCACGGTCACGATTTACGCGCGACAGAACGCAAAATACGGTTTTCCCATACACCGATTTTTCACTTGTAAGCTAAATCTTCTATACCGCTTTACTTGTAAATCTTGAGATTGTAGATTCCTCCATAAGTCACCAATCTTGAAATAAAAATATGCATGACGACATGTACTTATACTTACTAATTTATAATCATATTGTGGATATAATATACTGAGTTCTAAAGGTACTGAATCTTAAAATATTACTAACATTTAAGATTTATTAATATTTATTACTTAATTAGATTTATATACTAATTTACGTTATAGTGTACTAAAAAAGATACTGGATTTTAAAATATTTTTAAAATCATATGCGTAGCGAAACTCATATGCAAATAGAATCTTGTCAAATTAGAATTTCGTAATATTAGAAGATTCGCAAATGAATAGAATGAAGTTTCTGAATAAAGTCATGACAGAAGCTTTTCACATATGTCAAGAACTTGCCTAAATTCATAATATCATTTGCACCGATTACATTACTTGCTACATTTCTTTTTCTTTGTAATAGCAAAGGTCAACAATACCAATGCTTGAATGCATTTTACTATAGTTTACCTATAGTAAAATTAAGAAGTATGTGCAAATATGTGTTTTTAACATAGTGATATTCATGATTGGATTTTATATTTAGAAATAATCTTAAGACTGTAACTTAAGACTTAAAGTCTTAAGATATTATAAATTGAGAGAGCAGTTTAGCAGAGACTAATAGAGTTAGCCTATCTACAATAGATTTTTAAGCCTTAAGCCATAAGAAATGGAATCATAGTCAATTATTCTCTTCGCATTCGTAATTGCTCATTTTCCTGGTAGTAAATCCGGATTACAATCAAAGAGCAGTATTAAAGAGACTAATACACTTAAGACACTACTTAAGATAATCTTAAAATAAAAACGAACTACTAATACTGCCCATAATCTCCTTTTAAAAAATCATTCATTTATCAATTAAACTGCCCACGTAAGTATTTTTCCGTAATATAGTTCCGCAATTAAATAATCACACCAGATATATTTATATCACATCTCATTTATTATTCAGCTGCTTTAACGCGATGATAATTTCAAAAAATATTTACTGCTTAATATTGACATTGGAATTGAATTTTCTTTTCATTTTTTTTTCTTTCGGGGATCGAACTTGCAATATTAATGTACGACACGAGTGAGTGAGATCAACGGCGCACGTGTGCCGGGATAACTTTTGAAATTAAATATGACGACGCAAACGAGCAGTTTAGCCCCTGATACGTTTGCACGAGGGATACAGGATTTGCGTGATTTTATTTACTTAGGACACTCTTTCTCTTTCTCTTTTCGCCACTCGTATATATATATA
>NW_017259187.1:1221791-1235930 GCF_001594045.1 Atta colombica
CGTTGTTGGCGCAAGATAATACGTTGATCTTCCACGCGCAACCGCTGATAGGGTGGGGCGATGGAGGGACTTTGACAGCACGTGACTCGACGACGGATTAAAATTGCGGTGGGTCAGCACAACTTTTCTCATTTGATCGCGGCGCCTGACACGTAGGATTACATCGTGTATAATTCAGGAGATTCAATGGCATTATTAAATCGCGAAACGTCATAAATAAGATCGAGTAACCAGTTGGAGAAGTAATGAAATAAATAATCGCCTTTCAATATTATGAATATGAATGTCAATCGCACTCTTTACATCGTTATTTTTATGCTACTGAATATTGAGTGAAAAACAAAATCCTTTAGGGATTAGTTTGATTTGAAAAGTCAACTTACTTTTTGTTCAATTTTTATTAGAAAAGTTTACTCTTAAAAAGAATATTCTGAAAACAAATAATGTATAATTTATACCATATGTATATATACATTATTATTAATATGTATATATATATATATATATTTACATAAAACACCCAAATGAGTAATCAATTACAGTATATTTACATTCATGTAAGATAGTTTGGGTAGAATATGTTACAAGCTCAAGCCTCCGAAGAGATAAACTTTCCTCGAAGAAGGTAGGATTTACCAGAGTCGCATAACGATCAAGTTGTCAAGAGCGCGATTATTCGTTTCCAGTTCATAAACTCTCAGAGTTTACACAATGGTGGCTAACTAGGCGTGGTTCGGTTTGAGGAGGGTCACCTGGTATATTATGCGTTGTATATACGCGTATATCCGAGCGGGTATACGCGTATATACCTACTCACTCAGGGTTTCACACCCTGCAACATCCCTGACAGGTTGATATTCCGCTATACGGATGTAACGCGTGTCAAAAGCGTCGAGATTCCTTGTCACGACACTGATGCACGAAATTCCTGAAAGAAGGTTTGAAATGATCATAATCAAGGATTCGATTACGCGTTCGTGTTCTTTCCAATCACTTTTTGGCGATAACATAGCTAATAAATCTTTTAATTCAATCGTTTAATTGTAAGATTTTTTTCAATCAAAACCTTTTCCCATGAAAAAAATTTATTACAAATTAAGTTAAATTAAATATAAATTCTAGAATATTTATATACAATACTAGTGTTTTATGTTGTGATCGTGGCTCTGTATTGTTTCATAAATATCCGTAACTGGTCTGCATTATCCTATCCCATCTTATCCTTCGCGACGAAGAGTCGCCTTTAATTACGCGTACAATATAGAGGAAAGATAGTGTACGTGTGCAAGCGCGCGCGCAAGTACCAATATGGAATTCGATTTCAATCCGACATGGTGTAGTTGACTCGGATCAACTGCGGCTGCAGCCTCGTCCGCAGGTTCTCCTACTTTCCCGGTCAAAGTTGTTATCCGGATTCTCATCTCCACTATTCCGCGCGTTTCGCACGCGTGTGTGCATGCACGTATGTATACGTACGCCGACAAAGTGACAAGCCTTATCTGACTCATGAGATCTCGATAGTAGGGTGATGTATATGCGTGGGCGTGGCAACTCCAAGGACCAAATTATAGTCCCGCGACGGAGGTAGAGGATGCCACTAGGTTGGGGAGGGAACCCCAATCTCTCGTGGAGACCCCCCGATCATCCCGTTTTCCCCTCTCTTCTTGCCCCTTTTTACACTTATTTACACGCTATCTCTTTTTTTCCTCGACCATCTTGCACCATCTCATTCTCTCGTTTCGGTTGTCTTCCATTGTTTGTCCGATGACAGGTGAGCTTGCTCTCGGACAAAATTGTAAGCGAATAGCTTATTTTTCTTTTATTTTAAAGTCGTGATTTTACACCCAAATCGTTTGTATAAAGGAATTTAAATTAGGGGGAAATTTATTTCTCTCCGTCATGCTGGACATTGATCTGTATTGAAATAATCTACTTATCTCCATTTGGTTCTTTGGATTAAATAATTTTGAGGAGTTTATTGATACCGTTTAAGAATTATAGATTTATGAGTATATTGACTATTATAGTTTCAGTTGAGTCAGTATAAACACAAAGGGCTGCAAAAGGGCATCTATCTACCGCTGTTTCAGACATGATGTAAAAACCTGTTAGCCTCATTCTTTTTTACTTCGGGAGATATACATTTGTCGAACGCCAAACGAATGCATTTGTTCGTATGATTACTGTTGGAACTATTATAAGCTTCTCTTACTTTGAAACAGGTATTTTAATTGCGCATATTTTTCTGTAATATTACTTTGTTGTGTAATTATACATCGTGAAACATGATATTTAGTTTTTACTTCTATCGAATATTACGAATGCATTAGTTTGTATAATAATAATATAAATTTGCATATATGATACGTCATAATTATTATTTTGTTATTATAAATATTATAATAATCATACATGTTTCCCACTAAAAAGAAAGTATTATAAAAAGTATATCTGATTTAATATAGTACGAGATAAAAATTGTTCATTTTTCAATTGTTTGCATTCACATGAAATAAAATCCTTATGTTTAATATGAAAAAATATTCGCATCCGTTCACTTATCTAAATGCTTCGTCAAGTTTGACATGTTTTGTTAAAATATTTTTTTTTTTATCGTTTGTCGCAGATTTTCAGAAAATTTCTTAAGTAATCGTCATTTATCATAAGTTCAAAAAACCTTTTAGAGGATTAGAGAATTCGCTACATTTTCTACATCTTATACTTTATGCCGACTCGCCGAACTCGCTCATCCGTAAATGCTATTCGTTTTGGAATTTTTCTCGTAACCTTTTTAGGTTACCGGCTTTACAGAGCTTTCCGTCCTTCCAATTCTTTTCTGGCGTTGAGAAATTGTTGTTTCTTGCTCATGCAGATTAACAGATTTTTCCGAATGTTCACATTCGTGACGGCGACTTTGTCGCCAACTCGTTGTAGAGCTGCTGATTTCTTTTGACACGATAGAATGATTTTAGTCTTGGTGATTTCCCAGGCGATTTGCCAGGACTGACCGTACGATCTTATGAAAATATATTCAAATGTGAACTGTACCAGTTTTATTTTATAATAATTTTATATAGTGGCAAATGAAAAAAAATCTCTGTTTTGAAAAGTTTATAAAAGTAACGGATCAGTTAGAATATTTGAATTTGCGATATTATATATATAATAATATATAAATAGTGAACCTTTTTAGGACTATGAAAAAATATTTTCATGCTTTACGTAAAAAAATTATTTGTTTAAAGATGATATCATGATGAAATCATGTCAACTTATTATTAGCTGGTTATTCTCAGATTGTAAAAATATGAAATTTTAAAAATAAATTTACTTCTTTGTGTTAAAGTTTTAAGGCTATAGAAAGGTACATTAGAAAAAACATAAAGCAGAAATATAAATAGTAAGTGAGGTCAATCATAATAGAGAAATGTAAGCGAGCATAGTAAATTCAAAAGATTGATTTCTTTATTGCTTAAATTTTTCTGTGTGTCATAGTTCTTTATATGTATACCTCTAGGAAATCCCTAAGGATTCGTTGTATGTTATTTCTATGTTTCATTTTTGTACATTCATGAAAAATTGATTTGAAACAATCATTTCAAGATATGTATATCTTGGCTGTATTATGGCTTGATATTTTTCATCAGAAGATGGCTTTGTTTTACGCATCAATTACTAAATCATTATTGATCTTTTATGCATTATCTACAAGCGATTTGCCTGAATTCATTTGACTCTCTACATTATTTGTTCTCAGAGAGCAACCATCTTAAAACTGGTAGAAAGGGCATCCTTTATTCTTACCGATTTAGTTTTTGTAAGATTAAGAGGGATTTCTTTTTTAATTCTCTCTCAAAATTTCTTTCTTATAAATGTTTTTTCAAAATGGTTTTTCAACCTCAAATATTTTTCTGAAATCGTCTGAGAATTGTTTGTATTTCTTTTTAAATTTCTTAATGTATTTTCAATATTATGCAGGTTGTAAAATATTATATATTTGTATCATCGGTTTTTTAGTTATGTATTTGAATGATTTTTTATGCAATTTTTGAGAAATAGAGGAATATATTTTCATAGTAAATTTGTAATTAAAAATGAAAATCTGTATAACAATAATTCTGCTTATATGAATACTGTTTTATATTCAGTAAATAAGTTATTATTTTCTCAGATACAATTTATATTTTCGAATAGTTTTGTAATATATGTGTTTAAAAATTGCTTTCTCTTTTATATTATAATATTATATTATTGAGAATACTATAATATATCAATGTCTAAATTAAAAAATACCAGAATAGTATGTATCACTTATCTTATTATATAATATTATATTAATTACATTATAAAAATAAAGTTTGTTTAGATATAAAATAATGTTATCAGTTACATATAAGCAATCGTAAATGCAGATTAATTGGAAAAGAGAGAGAATATAGACAAAGGAAATGCTTTAGTTTCACATTGATGCGATTGCACTGCAAGAGATCGCTTCGATCCCTTCGTTAATTGAACATCAATGTATTTTCGGATTTGAATACTGTGGTATCTCGTAGAAATGTAAAAGCTAGAAGAGATCGAACGGTATAAACGAGAAACGTGCAACAGGCGTGAATGAAACAATGGCGGGCCATATATCGACCAATAGCAGAAGAGGTGAGGAGCCTACTCGACGAGTACGATTCTCTCTTAGGTGGAGCCTCTCGCAATCCATGTGATTTCTTGATCCTTCGCCTCGTAGATCGTCTATCTTTAGCATCGAAGAAAAACCGGAATTTTTTTATCGAAAGAAACTCGATTTTAATTCTTTATCTCACGTATATTTGTTCTTTATTCAATAATCAACATAAGATATTTGAGAAACAAAAACATGTTATTTATTTTCAGATAAAATTTTATCATCTTCGTTATTCGAATATAGGATTTTTATCATTCTTATATACTTTCATCATATTCCACAATATTATTTTTAAAAAATCTTGAATACATTTATATATTATTCGAGCGATATTATTTTTATCAAAATTATTGAACCTTAAGAGTAATTATTGAATTTTTTTTCTTAATCATACGAATATAACGAATATCACATGCTATTATTTAAAAAGTATGAGGTTGATGTATAAAGGCCACGTGTGAAGACATTGTCTTATCGTTCGACCGACCAGTATGCGCGACGATGTAATTGATCGATATCAAGGGGTACATCACCGGCAGATGTTCGAACGCGCCCTCACCTCCATCTGTCTCTTTCATAAAGTCCCACTGTTAGTATATGGCAGAGGACCCTGCGGTGGATGCGTGTATACATACCTGCATTGTATATATGTATACACATATATTACATATAATACGTGATTTGTTATATTTTCTACATATGTATAATGAATCTCTTCACATTGCTACGAACAGGACTGAAAATATAAATTATTTTCCTTGATGCTAAATACAAATGAAATTATTATTACACATTATAATGTTACGTAATTATTGTAGAATATGTAGACAGCAGGCTTCAACAATACTTTGATAAATTCGGGATATTTTAGAACACATGATTTTTTATATGTCGCGAAAGAGTCTAAAAAGATTCAGGGTTGATCGTTTTATTCATATTTTTCATTTTTTACGCACCAGCGTTATTATTACATAGTAAAAAAAAAGTACCATGCTAAAAAGCATACTTGCCCTTGTAGATTTTTCTGTAACACGCCAATATAAATGGATCATTAGGAGCGAAACGTTCGCGATATGACGTGAACAAATCTCGATAAAAAGCAATATCGAGCGAGTTTCTTCATTTTTCGTTTTATTTCAAGCGTGGCGGAACAAATTTAGCGGCATTTCGAATTGCAAGAGCACCCAGTAGATTCGCGCACGATCAACGTGATGCCTCATACACCTTGGAACCAAGTGGATATACCTAATAGGTACCTTTATACGCGAGATTCAGGCGCGCTATAGGAGGCGTGCCGCGAAAATTGCATCATTTTTCACGCTTGCGAGCACTTTGCTCGATTCAAAAATCGCGCCTTCCATTCGGGAAGAAAAGAGAAAAATATCGCGGACGCCGAGGTAACGGGAAAGAGAAGACACGAATTACAAAGTAGCAGACATGATGCAGAAGGGAGAATGTGTGTCTTGTTATGCTCGATAAGATCGCAAGTTTATTAATTAAGTGCCATAGTTGGAAAGAGATGAAATCTCTGGTAAACATACGCCCGCACTCTTACCTTGCATTTCAGTTGTACTTTGAAATTTTGAAGAATACTTACACACAATCACATACAATGTTATTGTCAAGATTGAAAAAAAGAATTTGGGAACTGATAAGCATTGTCAAATATCACTGCAAAATTTATTATATGTATATACATAGACTTATGTATACTTATTATATATGTATACTTATTATATATGTATAGGTATTATCAGAAGAGTTCGAGGGAGAATTAATTTTACAATATTAGTATAATAATTTAATTAGTAAACTAAATTATAAAACTAAATTATGTAAACATAAAAATGTTTTAATTTTTGTTATTGTTCAAATTTTCTAAACAATTTAAAGTCGTAACAATTTAAAGTATACTTTTTTAGTAGATAATATGATTAAGATTTTTTAACGTTGTTCAACAACTAATATTAAAGCTCTTAAAGATTGTATGTAATATTTTGATAAGAAATTAATAAGAAATAAATCATATTGTTTTTTTATTATTCTGATTTCTGATGCTTTTAAAGATTCTTAAATTTTCAATTGCTCGTAATCCGAGAAAGACTCTTGAGCCTCCATTTTCGTTAAAAATTTAAGGCATTTATGTACACAACCAATTATACGTTTTTATAAAAGACTATTGGCCTATTATCCTTATTAGTAATCTAAAAAATACGTAAAAAATTCTTCATCATCATTCATAAAATTTATAATCGGACCTGTAACCGGGAACGATACGTAGAAACGTGCGCGTCGACGGAGCTAAAAAAAATAGTAAGTCTCACCCCGATCATTATGAATTTCAGTACGTTTTTTTCAGCGTAATAAATTAGTCAAAGACGCTCATCAATTTTATGACGCGCGCGTCCATAGAGAAACGATGCCCAAAATATCGTCCGTCCACCACTGCCAACTCCGGATGGCCTCGAACGTGATGGATGATTTTTCTTTCCCATACATATATTCGTGAACCGACGTCGAGCGATCTTCCACTGGCGCTCATTTGCGCACATACCCGTGTACCACCCACGTGCGTGTAACCGCGCGCAGCGAGCTTAACCACTGCGTGCGTCTGTATACGTGCGTGCGTGTGCATGTATATGAGGACACGTAGCAACCAGGCACATTAGCGAGCGCGATTCCATGAATAATAAGTGGCGCGAACGAACTGTTTCGATCGTCGTTGCTGTCGCCTGGATTACATTGCACCGAATTATCTGTACGTTTCTCTCTGTCAGCTCTAATTATTCCCCATTCCGTTTGTCGAGTGACATTACCTGATCGTTGACGTGTACTCTGGACCAGTAAAACGGAATATTTGTATACCAATTATATATATTTTACATAAATATGAGTCCTCGTATCTTAAAATCTATAAAAATTATCATTAATTTAGGAATGTCTAAGTTCGTTTTCGAACTGCGACGCATAGCACGAAAGTTTCCTTTATTGTCTCAATAATCGGTTCAATTTCTACTACAACGACTCGAAAGGTGTTTCATATCAATCTCTCATCGTGTGATTCTCGCCCTTTTATTACAGACTGTCATGACGCATAAACACACGAGCAACTAGTGCAACTATTTGTAACTGCATTTTAAGTGTACACGTGCGATAACTTCTCTCGTGAATAATTTACATCACTCTTCAAGTTCTTGGGTTTGTTTAAAGCTACGGTATCCATTACGAACGACGTGGCCCACGCGGTAGAACTCCAGACTCCGGATAGCGATCCGCTATCCGTAAATCGCTTCGATATCGTTCGCACGATCGGCAAGATGATCATTTTCCATTTCTACGGGCCGCGTCTCGTTTCTCTCACGTTCCTCCAACGCGCAAGAGAGAGCCTCTCTTCCATCATAGACAAAGACTCGTGCAAGAACCATGTACCACGGGATAGGCTGCCGCCGCCACACGGGCTCGAGTTTTACGCATGTAAGAAGGAGATCGATATATTGGTATACGGGCGAAGGAATGATAAATGGCTGTGTCGAGAGATGCGCGGATAACATAATGAGACGTATTGTGCTTTCGACCGGGACCCACAAACTGGGCTTAGGGAACTCTCTCGGGATCTACCAGGCCCTAAAAATTTCTCAACTCGGTCTCTCTCCATGACTTTCCGGGAATTGTTGTTTTCCCGGAGAAAACACGCCATTCTCATAATCCTCTCTTTTGTCGGTAAAATTTTGCGCTCTAAGCTGGTTCATTATAGTTTTTATCTTCGTTGTTTTTATTTCTAAGTTATTGTTATATAACACATAAATTTAGTAGTTATTAAATAATCTATAAATATAAATTATTTAATAACTACTAATTTAGAACTTCCGCATATTTAAAACATATATTTGATATTCTGGATTATTTAATATCAATTTTGAATGGCCAACACCGACATACGAGTAGTTTTAAGATCGAATCTTAAATTGCTTAAACTATTCAAGTAAAATATAATAAACTGTTCGCTCTATTATTAGAGCTTAGATTTAAAAACGCAAAAGTTATTTATTTTTTTGTGTTTTGCAATGAATATTTTTGCATTCTTAATATCTGACTCGATAAAATCAATCAAACGAATCGATCATTAGTTTCTAAACTGTCTGATGTCCATTTATACCAATGTAAATTAATTTTAATTTCGGTTTAATTTTCTCTTCATCTTTTTCTAATTCTTAGAACTAGAGAAAGATAAAAGGTAAATTCAACTGAGATTAATCTATATTTTAGTATTATATGATATTTTACATTGGTAGAAATGAACATGACACATAGTTCTTTAAAAATACTAAATAATTCGATTAATTTGTTTGATTTTTTGTAGAAATATGGCAATTATTGCATATTCTTTATTATAGAGATTTTTTTAGTTAAATTTGGCAACGATTATTCACATCTGTTAAATTTAAGTTATTTTCCAAAGAAATAGTTAATTTTTGTCAATCTATCTATCAATCTATCAATCTTGAATATATATATGCGAATGCATTGCGATTGTTTCAATACATTATTAATACTAACAGTGTGAATGTTAATAATGTTAACATTAATAATAATTGTACAACAAAAAGCAAAAACTTAGAAAATCAATACAAAAAACATGTTTATATAATATTTCTTATAAATCAACATATCTTTCTCGCGTATGGAAACTTTAAAATACATATAATCTCTTTTGTGCCTGTAAATGTCAGATGAATAATATTGGATTCTTTCTGCGGTGCGAGAGTTTTAAAGAAACTAAACACAGCACTTTTAGAAAATATGAAGATGTACAACGTGAAAAGTATCATTGCTCGAGATCGCGAGCATGATCCACATAATCGTATAAAAGATGACGTGTTTTCAATGTGCGAGAAGGTCGTGACAGGTCGCTTGTTTTGTCGGGCCGACAACAGGATCTTCCTTGTCCACTGTCAACTCATCCTCCTTCTCGAGAACGCGACTCAGGGCTTTTCGAGCTCCGATGACGGAGAGAAAGAAGGAGAACCTATGTTGACGCGCGAGGGGTTGAAACGGAGAGAAAGAGAAAGAGAGAGTGAGGAGGGAGGGAGTAGAGAGAGGGGAGAGAGAGAGAGAGAGAGAGAGAGAGAGAGAGAGAGAAAGAGAGAGAGAGAGAGAAAGAGAGAGAGAGAAGTACAGGGGTTAGACTAGGGGTTAGATAGGATAGGGTGTGTCGTCATGGCTACGCAGCAGGGGGCGGGGCAATCGATACACCCTCGCTCCACGCACTAAGCGCACGCAATGCGTTTATAACACAATGAAACAATGACGACGACCGCGGCAGGAAGGAGGGCGAACGGTGTCGGATGCGAGCGGGACGCTGGTCTAGAATCGCGCCTTCTACTTCCGAATGTGCGTTCAGTTGCCGGTCCTTCTGCGCGAGCGATGATTGGTAATGTCCACGAATCGAGACGATGTTTAACGGTATTTATTTATAGACCTATCGGCTTATTCTCACGATCCTTGCAGGGCTGATACGGAATCGCGAATAAATACACAATTTCTTGAATTTATTAAATTCGCTCTTTTCATGTCTCTGTTTTTTTTCGTCATTAATTTTATATGACTTATTTAATATAATAATTTGATTTTTTTTTATATTGTACTGTAATTTTTTTTATATTATACTGTGATTACGCGTGTTATATTCCATCTGTGATTTCTTGATTTCTTCCTTTTGCTGAAAAGGATTTCGGTACGGATTGCATGGCTTAGATGTGAACATTTTCATTTACCTTGCTTTACTTTTAGCATGAAAGGAAGGGCATAGTTCAGCGAATCGATTTGAAGATTAAAATAGAGGAAACCTGCTTCGAGCTATTATTGTCCGACTTTGTAAGCTATTCACGCAAATTGATCGCATATAATTTTCCAGACTCGCATGGCGAAATTCTGTGTATGAGTGCATGCATGTACATATGTGATGCTCACTTGCAACCATCCTTTCCTTCTTTCCTCAGAGCGAAAGATTTTTTCGGTTATTTCATCACGCGGCACAACAATACGAAGCCGCGCAGCTGACAATGGAAGGGAATCATCCGAAAATTTCAGACAATGAGTTCTTGAGTGTATCATTCGGTTGGTTATGAGCTTGCGATCGTTTATCATTCAACCGACCGACATTTTTCATCGTTTCATCTTAAGGGATGACGATTTCTAACATCTTTCGTTGATGCGTCGTCTTCCATATCTTATTCTGAAATTAAATTATTTTTTTGAAGAAGCTGACATATGTATATATACACGGGAAGAATATGAAGTACTTAAACATTTATTTACACAGATTTGAAAATGATTTTGTTGGATCATCAAAATAATTAGAACACTTAAATGTTGATGACAATGCTGCAAAAAATTTTAACATTTTATCAATTTAAGCAGCTTACATAATCATTTTGATTGGTTCAAAGAAAATTACTTTTCCGATCTGTATCTGGCTAAATTTTTAAATATTTTAGCAAAACTTCTTTCTTTTCGTATAATAATAAATTATAGATTATGTTGCGTTTGTACAATATAAAAACATCAAAACAATGAAAAATCATTTATAGACTATTACAGTTGATTTTTCTACTCTTGAATTAATTCTGTCAGTTTATCTTATTTTACTGCACCTAGAGAAAGATTTTTTCAACTCAAAGAAATGTTTCTTTGCTATACGGTTGAAGCAAAATTTTCTTTGATTTAAATGTTATTTCTTTGATTTAAACAAATTTATTTTTTGAAATTAAATAAAAAAATTTATTTGATTTAAAGTAATTATGTTCAAATCAAAGAAATAACATTTAAATCAAAGACATTTTTGTTTTAATCATATAGCAAAAAACATTTCTTTGAATCGAAGAAACCTTTCTCTGGGTGTGTGCATCTATTGTATTAGTAATCAATATTAGATATATACATTAGATATATACATTAGATACACTAAATATATATATTAGATATAGAGAAATGCAATTATTTTCTGGATAACTTTATCCGACAGTAAATTAAAAATGAAAAAATCAAATATGATAAACCAAAAGAATATTATATTTACGTCAGATTCTCTCAATTTCAATCTGTAATATTGTAGTTGGTTTTTTTGCTTTATGATACTCTTTAAATCTGAATCAGTGAATAGTCACTAATTACCCAATGGTATTGTACTGATAATCAGTGAAGTTCAAATAAAAAAGGAAGAATGTTTGAGCATTATGTAACTAAAATATCGATATTTGCGTTAATTATCGTTAATTTCAATCTTTCAATACCATATTCATTGAATTTAAGCACTAAAACAAGATTAGTTAGATCACATAAATATTAATAAAAATAAAAATTAGCTAGGTTAAATATTACACATTTAATTCACTGATTACCAGTGGCACTGATATCAGTGATTATCTACTGATTCAGATTTAGAGAAAAACATTTATTTGAGACGTATTGTAATAAAAAAAAGGTACGACAAAAGACATATGTTACATACAATACTATTGTTGTATAAGTAAAATCTAAGAAACAATGAGAATCACAGAAAAAGATTTGCACGATAATTCGTATGAAGATTGTGTCATTCAGAAAAAAGGGTATCATTAGGCAACTGCCAAGCTGGATCTGGAGAAATGCAATAATTCAAGGGATACGTCCCTGACACCGTATGGCTAGCCAGCTTTTGCCGTAGGGCAGAAACCGTACACCTGTCCAGGTAAGCGGAGGATGGAGGATTCTCTTCCAGGAATTCGCTGTAAGGAAGGCTCCAACCTGTCTGCCAGGATCAGAATCATCAGGATTGTCAGTTTTGTCTAGGAGGACTCTGTGGGGGTCATCTTAATGAGTTTTTGCCTGAAACACCGAGTTATGCGTGCTGATGTAGAATGGAATTCCGGGGATATATTCGTCGTTGTCCTCCCTTGAGAGCATTCTCTCATGAGAGTTAAAAAAGAACGCTACCATCACACAGTATTATAAAAAAATGTAAATCCCCTTTTCTCTTCCCCTCTTGCTGGTAGGTGCGTACTGTTTCACACGCGGATGTTGTACGTAATTGCGACATTCTCGCATTCGGTCGCTCTATATGTTATAATTTCAATATATAAATCCCATGTGACATTAGGAATAACATTAATTTCAGCCTTTATACACCGTAAGAGAGAGATATTGCGAGTGATATCGGTCGGGAACACGCGTTGTGTGTGGTCAGATCGCGTTACGATCCACGCTTGGGACATCCATTTAAAGCGTCATCGCTTCATAAATCAAACTCCGAGCAATGCGAGCAATGCCATTTCCTTCCACCTGCGTGATTTTGTTCTGATCATTTTCCCCACTCATTCTCGAATAAATTGTATTAGATTTTGAATTTGTCCTATTATTCACTATTCTCTTTTACATCACTCTAAAGCATCAACGTGGAAGGAATAATTTTGCGCTGAAGTATCTAAAAGTTTAGCTAATATAGATGTGGAAATAATTTTATTGATCTATAAAACAAGTAGAATGCTCAAGCTGATTACTAATCTCCTATATTATAAATAAAAAATTTTTACAATTTTTGCGTTTTTATTACCTTAATAAACTTAATAAAGTTATTCACTATTTTATGCATTTAGTAATTGACTTCGCTGATATTATATAGTTTTCATCCTTTAGATCCCTATAAAATTGCGAAGTATGTGTATTGTAGCACGCAAGGGAGTTAATCTTTACATGAGAGTACTCATTGGCGAATCCATTATCAAGTGGCAATGCATCCACGAGACAGTGTTACTGAGTTCTACCGCTCTCGCGAAGGAACCCAACACCTGTGCGTGAGGAGATGAGAAGGCCCGGGCGAACCGGCAGGCAGTCGGTCGACCAGGCAGGCGCGGACATCGCAGGCCGCGGGAGTGACGGATGACCACATCGCATTTCGCGGCTCCATATCTCCCCGATTTCGCGGGTGTAATTCCCGTAAAGTCGTTTCGGAGCCCTGTTTCGCCGGTGTTAGCCGCCGTATGTGTGCAAGCATATGAGCCTCTCCTCATCGTGCGTTCGCCGACTTCTCCCCTCTGGCCCTCGTCGCCGCCGCCACTACCACCCGTTCTCTTCATCCGTCTATTTTCTTTTCCCTTGATTTCTGTCCGTTGTTCCAGGCTTTTTATTGCCGGCGTGCATACCATTAGCCGCCGAACGTTAACAGCCCCAACGACCTCTAGCTCCATTGGTAATTACCGGATCATAGCCGAAAAGCTTCTCGGGCCTCTCGAGGGAACCGCGCGACTCGGTCGCTGATCTTTGTCGTGGGAACGTGGGACAGAAGGGAAGCGACGAGAGAGAAACGCATGCGAATAATATTTCACTACGATTATTCGCGATTCGTAAAGGTCGAGTGTCAGAAATCTTTTTGATGATGACGTTCGTGACATTGTCGATTATATATATATATGTATATATATATA
>NW_017259187.1:1235959-1239331 GCF_001594045.1 Atta colombica
TATATATATATATATATACAAAGCAAATGGCAAGATATCAGCAAAATTGTTATTACAAGCCTACTAGTAATTAAATTACAACATTAAATTAAACTTGAAATAACAGAAATAGCGAAGCATAGTAATTTTGCACACTACATAAAGCATTAATTCACAAATCAAACAATCATATCATAAGAACATACAAAATTAACACTAGACATTAATATTTGCGTTACATCACATTTACAAGAAACTTAACAATGTGCACAGCATAATCCAAGATACAGGTATATGCTTGCTAATTGGAATATATGTAAGCAAAATTTTTCCGAATTGAAATGTTAAGAAACGTATTTGACATTAGTAGAAATTGATTAATCTAGTTAATCTCAATTATAGTTTATCTCAATATATAAGTGTTTTAAATCAAAATCTTTGCAACTTTTTAATAGAAGGATGATATTTAAAGGTGAATACGATATGTAATTATTATATCTTTTAATCGAATAATTTGATATGAATTTCACACACACACACACACACATATACATTAAATAATAAATATATTACAATTTACCAAATTATAATAGAATTTTTTGAACATAGTTATTCTAAGACTGAGATCTAATGTTTATATTATTTTTTCTTCATTTATTGAGTGATTTTGAGTAAAATCGATTTATTCGGAAATTATAGTGCCAGGCCATCGACTCGCGATCGCCGATCCTCGAAAGCTTCTCAAGGCGCGGTGCGGAAATATCTCTCTCTGTCTCTCTCTCTCTCCCCCTCTCTCCCCCCTCCCACTCTCTCTTTCTCTTTCTCTTTACCTTGCACAAAAAGTGATTAATTACGCCTCTCGGGAGTCCGGTGGCTCGTTGTTTCCCCAAGCCCAACGGTGAGCATCGTTTCGGCAACAATGTGGGCCGGTCTACTCGGCGTCTCTCGTGCAACGTAACCAGCGTAGCCTGGTCCTCCCGTCCGCGATCCTCTTCTCTCGAGCGAGGAGAATCGATCCTGCCCTCGGCATTGTGTCCCCTTTTGTCCGACCACGCCGCGAAATATTGCCGGGGCGAACTTTCCGTCGACTCGTGACCCCACCTCCGCTCATCACACCCCGGCCCCAACGTTCATCCCTCGCCGTTCCCGGTTTCTTCAAGACACGCACCTTACACCGTGCGAGCATCGACGTGCGACGAGATCTTAATGACACCACGATTTCTGTGGGATTATTTATGGTTGCGCGATCCGACAACGCGATCGCTCAATCTTGATTCTGACGTCGAGCGCGGCCGTATTTGATAGCGTAAAAACTTTTTGAAACCGACGGTTCTTTTGAATTCTTTATTTCTTCATCTCTCAGCATCTAGATGGGACAGTATCTTGCACAATACATAACACAATACATAAGACATAAGAAAACGGACAAATTAAGGTGCAGTTCCAATAGAAGAAATAAAGAATTAGGAATAAGGAATAAAGATTTTAATCTATCAGAAAAATCAAATATATCGGAATACACGGTTTCTGATAGATGTTGGAATCATTATTCCTTATTCCTAATTCCTTATTCCTTCTATTGAGGTTGTACTATAGAAAAGTTCCTTCATTTCTTTCCTTTTCATAAAAGACTGATTGGTTGATTTTTTTCATATTTTATGCAAAAGTCCGTGTTCTAATCTTCACGTTGTATATGTGGGCATGTATGTGTCATAAGAAAACGAGCCTAGTCACTATAATTATTTAAATTGTGTCAGATTGACAATGTCAGACGTATCCGTTCATTATGTTACATTTGGCATGTACGTGCTTAATTCATTCTAGATACTCAATGAAGATATTTCGGTCAATGAGTCAATAGGGCCCTTTCCTTACGCGGCGGAGTCGACTAACCGACCCTCTGTACAAACTCATAATTAGACCTTAGGGACTGCTTCTGACACGTTCATCCCTCGTTTCTCCGCCCCATATATATACGATGATCATACGGTGGGTCGATCGTTCCGCACAACTTCGCGCATGAATTCATCCGCTATCGCTCGTGAAGAAATATAACCGATGCTACCTCACTTGGTTATTTTCATTTTATTTTCATTCACACTCTCGAACCTATATATTGACGAAGCAGGAGTTACTCAGAGAAGTTTATCACAATTTTACTTAATATTCATTTCATTGATATGATTCTTTTTGTGAAATTGATGAATATTAATACGACACGCTCGATTCATTTCTGATATTTTCAGAGTCTCTATATGTATTGACTCAGCAACATTTTATCTCAAATGAGACTGTTTCTGAACGATCGCAGAGCTGCAAGGTAATAAAAGTTATAGTTACTTGGATGATAGAGAGAAGGAATGTGCAGACCACAAATTAATTTGATAATAGATTGTCTTTGTGCATAGGAGATTCTTATTTTAAATGGCAGGAGTTTACGATTTACCATATTTTAGTTCTCGCACGAATCTAACTGGTAAAGCAACTCGGTAATTGTACAGTTCTTACTAGCTAAAGTGATAAACCGTTTAGTTTAAGAATAGTTTAGCGGTAACGAGTATCAGTTAACTTGCCTTGTCTCTCTTTATTCTGCTAAAATAGTCCAGTCGCAATCTTAATCGATACTTTCATCGAACGTAAAATTCCTTAATTCTTCTACAAAACGTGGTAGTATCGTAAAATGATGGCTTAATCGAAAGAGTCGCTCTTAAATATTGCTCGTAACATTGATTGTAATGTCACAAAACAAATTATGATAAATTTCAAAATAATTTAAAGTAGAGAACTCGTCTCTAAATTTCAATATCTTATTAATGAAGTTGTACAAACATAAAGTAAGCAATAGAATATTTATATGGATAATATATTACAATTTTTTCAGAATTTATGTTTTGTTCTTAAAAAAATTTTCACAGAAATTGCAAAAATATACGAAAATGATCATAAATAATACAATCATTCGAAGTCCTTCTATTTTTTGTGTGGTAGTACATTAGACTGCATTGGTGAGCGAATTCACCACCCATGGACAAAAACGGAGTCCCTCGTCGTATAACGGAACCCACACAGTAATTCAGTTCATGGATTTTCGATACCCCACGCAAAATGTACTCGCCACGCGTTACACTATGAATGCACGCATCAATATATGAATACTTTAGCACGCTTTGAGCACGTGCAATCAAACGTGTTTTTATGAAAGCGCATAATGAGCTGCTTATTTCGTAGCTACATAATAGTTATAATATTAGAGAATTCATCCAAAAATATTGCGGATGTATAATTTTTCGAATGTTATATTTTTAATATTATGTTTGATATATATATATATATATATATATATATATAGAGAGAGAGAGAGAGAGAGAGAGAGAGAGAGAGAGAGCACAATTT
>NW_017259187.1:1239431-1243703 GCF_001594045.1 Atta colombica
AACAGATATTATATCAATAATAAAGACATTGTCTTTATTATTGATATAATATCTGAGAATATACAATACGATATAATTAATTTGACAATACAATAAGTATAATGTTAAAGATGAAATCATCTAATATTTTGTAATATAGATTTTTGTTAGATATGTCAAAGCTTTCCTAACTTCGAAAATATTTTTGAAGCAAAATCCAATGCGATAAACAATAAATAATCACGATAGCATTCTAGAAAAGAATTATCACGACGCACGTGGTATGTGACGGTGTTACACGCCGGTGCTTGCGATCGGAAGCGACTAGATATTATTACGAGACCATGATATACGAGCGCGCGCGGGAAGAAAAGCCCCTCTTTATGTTTCCTTTTCGTTGGGCGATCGTGAAGCGGAACTTCTTCTCGCATGACGTTATCTCGCGCGACTCACCGGAAATCTGCACTTAAATCGCGCGAGCTCGAGAATAGAAATAAAATTGCTCCCCTGTGCAGCAAATAAATCTAGGACCCATTAATCGAGGCACTTGTATGCCGACATGGATTATATATAAATATTAAGTATTGTGGTGTAGTTATTCTTGTCTTATTAGATGTAAACGAAGTCGGATGTTATGATCATTTAGAATTATAACTCATCTTTTTACATCTGTGAATTACTGATAGATCGAGTATTTTGAATAGAAGTATAAAAGTAAATAGAAATAATTTGGAGTCACTCTAATCCAAAAATCTTACTGTTTACAGTAATGTAGAAGACAATAATTACAACGATTTTACTTTTCTAATCAAATCTGAAAAAAAATAGTGTGAAGAAAATCCTTATTATGAAGAAATTCTGCATTCAAGATACATCGAGTAGATATATGGAATCAAGACAAATATTTCTTCGATGTACATTTCCACACTGAGTCAACATCCGAAAATACGTGGTTTGTTTGCGTAGCCGAGCGCGTAGAATTGATACGGTTAACAGAACGGTAAAAGCAAGTATGCATCTGTCTAGCGTCAATTAACCAGTTCGAGCGCATCAATGTGAAGATCTAAACATGTACACAGTAAAAAAATTGTATATTTGTTGGAAACGTCCACTCATGTTCTTGTTAATAACTTGTGTTAAATTTTTTAACACATATTCGAGTGTAATTCAACATAATATGATTACATTATTTAAAGATTTTATGTTAAATTGGTATTTAACATTTCTTAATATCCAAATGACAAAATTTGCATTCTAAATTTTTGAGAGTGAAATTTTACTCTCGAAGTTTGGTAGGTGTGAAATTTTCATTTTTAGAGAATGAAGAATCATTCTTAGAGAGTGAAGAATCACTTCAAACGAGAATCAAATTTCAATATTTGTAGAGAGTGAATAATTTGACTCTTTGAGAAGAGAGACTGAAAGTAAATGTTAAGTTTACATCAAATCTGACGAAATTAGGCTCATTTGATACGTTTTTGCATAAAACAAACGAATTTGACAGAAAAAAAGCATTGCTCTGCCTCACGAAGCAAGATATTAATCATTAAAGTTGATCCCTTTTAGGAAATTTATTTTTTAAGTGATGTAAAATTCACTCTTACCCGACTGACGCAACTATCATTTTTTGTGAAGTGAAATTTTACTCTAAAAAATTTGCATGAATAAGTAAAATAACATAAAAATTTGAATGAATAAGTAAAATAACATAAAAATAATGCTCTAAAACGTAAATTCTGAGATAAATGAATAAAATGTAGATTGATTTAACATATCAAATGTTAATTTTCTGAAAAAAAAAAATGCTTTCATGGTTTGTTTACAAATCGTAATAATATTACCTCTTTGTATTTATTCTCTCTCATAATATTTGTGTATAACCCAACATATTCATCTTGTGTTAAATTAACTCAAAAATTACGAACCATTTGAGATGTGCGATTTATGTAAAATTTGACATATTTTTTCCAACAGTGTACGAATATTTGTAATTAGTTTTTTAACGAAAGGTTTGAGAAATTATATTTATCCATATTTAAGGGTTTGATACATCTTTATTGCTATTCAATTTAGATTTGTTTACATGGACAATTTAGATACTACTCTAAGTAACAGTTTATCTTATTGAATAGTGTAATTATAGTTATATAATTTTCTAATAAAGTTTTGACATTTTATCATAGATTCCATCTAAAGTTGAATTTTCAAATTTGTTGTAATTTCCATTCTGGATTAAATTTTCGAATTCAAATGGAATTGAGTCCATGATGTCGCGTCTTTTTCTACCTGTGGCTGGGGTGGTGGTAGTGGTGGTGGTGGTGGTGGTGGTGGTGGTAGTTGTTTTACGGCATCGGCGTTTACAACAACACTTTTTACATTTCCTTGATTTTGTTTTAAAAAAGAAGGATTCCTTCGCACAGAATAGAGAACATCGTTATTTTTCGAAAATTCATTGATAAATGCTCATGTTTGAATTAAAACTTACGGATTCCTGGAACAGGGCACACACCACAATCGTCAAGATCAAGAACACCACTGATAGTCTCATATTGCAATCTTGCGCTGCTAATCTTGCACTGTAAATGCTTGCGTCGAGTAGCATATTTATACTGTGCCGCTGAGCAAACAATTTATTTGTTAAACATTGACAACGAATATGGTACACACCTGTTTTGCCATTTGTCGTAGCTCATTGTTAAATATATTTCGTATAACGAGAATAATGACAACGCATCAATATGTTCCGCATTCTTTTAGGCATATGTCGCTGATATGATATAATTGTTACATGCGGATAAGTATATTCAAATGTATTCCGGGAAAAAACATTGACTTTTAAAATTTTAAAAAAAGATGAACAGGTATTTGTTAGGTCATATTTTTAAATTTCTGTTTTTCTTTAAATATATATAAAAATAATAAAAGCCCTAGTAGGAATTGACTATCGGCGAGGTTACTGGTCTAATTTTTATATGTTAATATACAAGATATGATTCTAAAAGGAATAATGGGATGATGAGCAATGAGTCAAGATCTTATAATATAGTATTATTACAGTACGGAATGACTATTAAATACAGATACAAATATATTGGCGGTGTACTGTCTCAATATTGGACATTTGATACATTGAATTTGGGTACAGAACATCGAAAATGTAATGAAAATGTACTATCAATACTACTATTCAATATTGATCAACACATTGGACTAGTACCATATCATTGTTTTTTAAATACTGGACCAGTATTTAAAAAACAATGATATGATTGAAACAATGATATTGAAATTGGAAACTCATTTTTCAGTACAGGATCGGTACTTTGCCAAAAATTGAATATCGTCTGAATTCTCACTTGGAAGATTAAATTGGAAGATTGTTATCGGCATTGTAGAATACTAAAGTTTGTGCATAAACAAATTTGGTATCCAACGGTCCTTGAATATCCTTGAATCTTGGAATTATACTGTATTTTATATATTTTATATATTTTATATATTTTATACTGGAAAATTCTTAGAAAATTCCTGAAATTTCAGGACTTGTCTAGAATTTATCATTCTTTATAAAAAAATCAGAGCGTGAAAAAAGAAAAAAAAAAGAAGAAAAATTGTGTTTGGGTATAAGTCCTCTTTTAACCTGGCTAGGTCAGGGCATGAGCTAGATCGGATATGTCTCGACACATTGATCTCTTTAACGTTTAAAATTGTTATTAATTTGATTAAAATTTTAATAAACATAATTTTCTTATGATTCTGAATATTTTATTTGTGATTTTTATTTAGTGGGAGATCCGTTGTGTCTTATGAAGTATTTTTAGATTTAGGTACTTGATACTTTACCAACTAGATCACGCTTTAAAGATGCAATAAATTACGAATAGAAAATGAGAAACTTGAATTTAATATCTAAAATAGAACATAAATAGTAGACAAATTGTTTGTGTTGACGGAATGTTTGATATTATTTATAAAGCAATAAATAATATTGTTCCAAATTTGTTAGCGTTTTAATGCATTCTTATGGGAAGTTCATGCCGATGTTAAAGGAAAATTGAAACGCAGAAAATTTTAATTTAATAAATGTATATTAAAATTTAAATTTTAATCGGCACGAACTTTCCGGACAATCCAATAGAATCCTAACTTAAATATAAAGCATATAATAATGTGCAAATTGATGAAAATTAATCGATGGGAAAAATCCTGGAAAAATTACAATTTTTACCTGGAATGTTCTGGAATTATCCTTGAATTGATTAGCCATATTTTGCTAGACATCATGATAAATAA
>NW_017259187.1:1243803-1248974 GCF_001594045.1 Atta colombica
GAACTTGTGAGTATAACAATTGTTTCATATCAGAGACATATGCCTGAAAGAATGCGGAACATATTGATACTTTGTTATTATCTCGTTATACGGAATATACTTGACAGTGAACTATGATAAATGGCAAAACAGGTGTGTACCACATTCATTGTCAATGCTTAACGAATAAATTATTATTCACCGGCACAGTATAAATGCCGCTACTACGACGCGAGTATTCACAGTGCAAACATTAGCAGCACAAGATTGCAATATGAGACTATCAGTGGTATTCTTGATCTTGACGATTGTGGTGTGTGCCATGTTCCAGGAATCCGTAAGTTTTAATTCAAACATGATCATTTACCGATGAATTTCCGAAAAATAATGAAGTTCTCTGTTTTGTGCGAAGGAATCCTTCTTTTGTAAAGCAAGAAAAAGTAAGAAATGTTGTTGTAAACCTCGATGTCATAAAACAACCACCACCACCACCACCACCACCACCACTACCACCACCCCAGCCACAGGTAGAAAAAGACGCGACATCATGGACTCAATTCCATTTGAATTTGAAAATTTAACTCCAAATGGAAACTATGACAAATTTGAAAATTCAATTCCGGATGGAAGCTATAAAAATAAAATGTTAAGATTTTATTAGAAAATTATGTAACTATATAGTTGCACTACTCAATAAGATAAACTGTCACTTAGAATAGTATCTAAATTATTCACGTAAACGAATATAAATTGAAAAAAGATGTATCAAACACTTAAATACAGATAATTATAATTTTTCAAACTTTTTGTTTAAAAACTAATTACAAATATTCGATATGGTATTCGTCAAGTAAGTAAACTGATAAATTTACATTGATAAAAACGGACATTCCCAGAAGTTAAAATTATGGTAATATGGGTATTAGCAGTGATTATTGCAGTGATGATTTTTCTGAATGATTTTTTATCATAAAGAAATCTACAAAAAGTCTCTTTTATTCTATCTCGCGATTGGTACACGTGATGTATATAAATTCCGATGGATGTCAGCCGAAAAAGAGGGTTTTGTCTGATTCGACATTTGTACACGACATTTGTACCGACGTGTATACTCAATCCTTCGGGTCCGACGCATATGAAATGCTGGTTTTTCTCGTAGAATTATGGCCAATGCATTCAACAAATTGGCGATTTTTTTTGGGCGATACTGGGAGGGAGGGTTCATCGATTCGCGTCATGTTTCTGGGGCCTCAGGACCGTCTGTGTGGATACGAAGAAAAGCTTTATTGATGAGATCGTTAATACGCCAGATCAGCGAATGTTTTGCTGCCAGATCGGACGTCTATCCGTCGCGATCAGCGACCACCCGATGAGAGTCGATCGTCTTCCTTTCACCCGCGACAAAAAGGGACTCAACTTTGGTATACCAGTCTCTTTCTCCCGCGACTCATTTAAATGTTGCTTTGTTTTTGTAAGTCAGACTCTTCCGCTTGACATATACAATCTCACAAGCCGCTAATTTAATTCCACGTTTACACTTGATCGTTTCTTTCTAAATATTGACATATGATTAACAAATTTAAAAAAAAATTTTTTTCTATATACCTATATATATAGTACAAAAGCTTGCAGCATTATTGCTGTAACGTTATTGCAGTATTGCTGGAATAATCTGTGTTGTATGGAATATTTGCTTTATTAGTTAATTATGATAAAATTCTACTTGCAAATATGCTATGCCAATTGTCTTTCCAAAAAGTTCTTATAATTGTATGAAAACATAGACTAGATCAAAGTCGCGTGCGCGTATTCTGACAACATGATAATTTTATATAATATAAATGATTTTTTGTCTGTGTTTTAACCCTTAATACACTCGAGTCATTCGTATATATTTCTTTTTTTTTTTAAATTAAGGTCCTCACGTAATTATAATATTTATATACAATTTTTTAAAATATGCAACCTTACTATATTTTCTAAATATGTTAAAGAATCACTTAATAATTTTTGTATTTATTAAAATGATGAAAATTTGGGACACGATTGATCTATCGCGATAATAAAGGACTGGATAATTATTGTATATATTAGGGATTAAAATTGATAAAAAGATCCTGTGCTGTCAATATAGTATCGCGGACATGCGTCAAGTGTCACGGGATAACGTAGAACCTCCGTGTAAACATCTGACCACCAAGATTCGACTTAAGAAGCCTGCATAGTATTGATTATTATCATCGTGGCGGTACATCTCGTCTCAATACGTCCATCAGATTGCTCGCGCGTAAGCCTTTTTTGCAGCGTCGACGACGTCGGGCCTCGGGAACGAAAAGAAAACGAAGAAAAAGATGAAGAGGAAGAAACGGAGACAAGTCGTGGTGAATTGGGTCCGCGAGTCTTATCCGCGGAGTGGCAGACATCGGCATACATATTGCATGTCCGATGGGGACATATTTATTGGCATCTCTCTATACACTCTATCGTCGAAACATGACTGCGCTCCGACACATCCCTCGGCCCTTCTCCTGTGCCAACCCCTGTTCAAATGAATAAAGTATTCCATGTTCTTGGTACGGTAACTCTTTTTGCAATGCTGCGCGTGTAGGTTTTGCTGTGACTCGTCGACGCTTTTGCACGGAAGACCGGCGCTTCGCGAATGATCGATGCTGAAATTATAGCGGACTTCGTCTCCGAACTCGGAGAGATATAACGTATTCGACTTCTTCTTCTTCTTCTTCTTCTTCTTCTTCTTCTTCTTTTTCGCATCCGTGCTTTGTCCCTTTCTTATCTTGTAACTTGGAATATTACCCATTCTGAAATCCCAAGAAATTTCACAAAGTGCTCGTTCCATATGGAGAAAATCTTAATTTCGCGTTGAGATTGCGAGCGAGGAAAAGCACGATCAATCGATCGAATGCATGCGAAATTGTGGCACAAGAATCGCTGTGTTTGGACGTGGATTATCTTTCATTTTAATCCCGTATGATTTAACTTTGCACACGTCGTCGAAAAATATGGTCGAATTAAACGCGAATCCGTATGAATTCTGAGGGGACAATTGATTTACCTTCACTTGAATCACATGAATGGCTCTGTATGTATTGTAAATTTAAATTGATAATATAAATAAATTTATCCTAGTTTTTCTTATATTGAAGTGGTTCGATTAAATCATAAATTAAAATATAAAAATACTTTATTTCCTATGCTTTTAAATGAATTATATGTAATTATTATATATTATATGAAATTATATGTAAATAGCATTTTTCTATAATTATAATATTATTTACAGTTATATCGGACTTCCTAAAAAGTAATTCCTTATAAATAATAGAGAAGATATTAGAGGCCAAGTATTTCTTGGCCCTCTCACCATACACATTGTCGGCTTATTATTTATCTTACCCCGCAGATCAGGTTACTCTCGACGATATCTCTAATGTTGTGATCGATTACGTCCCGTATTCTGTTTCATCCAGTAATCATAGCGTATATGTCATACTCCATGAAGAAAGTTGTTACCGGTGGATGTTCTTGGGGGACGCGATGACTAAGTCATACAGCAAAATTAACTACTTGTCGGATTAATCGCTTTAATCGTCAGTCTATCTCACAAATACTGATATGGGCAACGCGATGTATTATGTATATAATAAATCAGTTGTATATTTTATAATATATATTAGATTTTAGATATTCCATTTTTTTTGCTCTTTTCATCATTCTTTTTTTACGGAAAGAATTTGCTGAAGTATCTAAAAATTTAGCTAGAAAATCTGAAAATAAGACAAATCTGAAAATAATTTTGTTGGACTATCACAATAATTATGTGGGACACTAAAGCATAATAGATAATGCTGCAAAAAGTATTGACATTCTAGCAACCAGCTTGAGTGTTTTATATAATTATTTAACAAAATTATTTTTAGCTAAATTTTTAGGTACTTTAGAAAAGTAGTTTTTTTTTTGTATTGTATTTGATACAATATTGCTCAATCTAGTATCAATTATTGCACGTAATAATTTATTATGCGACATCATTCATTTCACCTCCACGCCTTCGGGATGGAAGCGTGTAACTGCGCACGAGGTCGACAGTTATCTCACAAGCTTCTCGAAGGCGGGCGAGCGAGGAACGCCAGGTTATACAATGGGACAATCTCCGACTTGATTTTGCGTTAGGCGGTCGAGATTGGCAGTCCGCGTTACTTGCCTGCCAGGCAGGGCAACGCCACGCGTTGTGTACGTACGTAGGTATATAGGTACAGTAGCGGCGTGGCGATGTGATCCTGTCGGGCACAGGACTACGTTACCGCCCCCACGATTACAGACGAGGAGGACGACGAGAGCGAGGACTAGGATGGGGGCCATCCCAGAACGTCTCTGCCTCTGACAGCTCGACTCTCCCTCCGTCCTGCTCTACGCCCTGTCTCCTCCCCGTACTCTCGTCTCGTGTGACCTCCACATTTCATTCTGTCCCTGTCTCAGCCTTCGCGCATCCCGTACATCTCTCTCGCTATCTTCACCTATCGCCGCGGTATAAGATACATCGTGTATATAGATCGCACAACGGAATTCTCAAAAAGGGCGATTTCTAGCGATATTCAAGTAATTCGCTGTTCATTAAACGTTACGTTACAAAAAGATATATTTAAAAGCGTCATTAATTCACATAATTACTTACGATGAAACGATCTTTTTAATATTTCTTTGAAAAAGGCAGTGAATCATTTAAATTGTATTTACCAACGCGATAACCGGCCGCGTGTGACTTCAGACTATTAATATGTATTCGATCGTTCTATGTGAGATTAACGTGAACTGTTTTCATCGCTGTTTTTGTGAAGGGGAACAACAGATTAGTGATGGTAGTAGTATTTCCAATTTGACTGGACGTCGAGCGCGGACTGGAGGTCCGCGGACTATTCGTTCAGTCCTTTCTGGCCTAGGGTCGCATTAACATTCCACCACTGAAATTATTTATAGCTTCATCCGAGATATCTCGAGATGTAAATCAGACATTCCTCTAATTTGGGATCCTCGTGCGGTATGAGACTGCGTGCGTTCGCGTCTATAGACAGTTTCGGACGTGGGTGTAACGTATCATTTGTTCATCGGCTGCGTGACGGTTACTCGGAAACCAAGTTTGGAATTGCAATAAACTTTGAGATTAAATCAGAACGTAT
>NW_017259187.1:1249074-1253124 GCF_001594045.1 Atta colombica
GCGATAAGTCTTGAATTCAAATATTTAAATAAAAAGGAATCACTAATTACGGAAAAAAAATTTTAGTCAAATTGGTTGAAACTAATATTTTGTAGCTTCATAGAGGTGCTGATCAAAAGTTTCCTTAATATAATATATAATACTATCAAAAGTGAACTAATTTTGTAGCACCATTTGAAAGTTATTTTAGGTTTAATTGATCCGAAAAAAGATCACTGAAAGAACAATTTTGCTGAAGAATTTTAAAAATTAGCTAGATACAGATCTGCAAATAATTTTGCTGGATCATTAAAATAATTAGTATTATGTTTAAGATTCTTGCAAAATTATTTTCAGATATCGTATGTGACGTTTCCTATTTAATTAAATATCACTAATTTAATATCTTATGTGACTAATTTAATATTATATGTGACGTTTCCTTCAATATTTATTGATTACAAAAAAATTTGATTGTTATAATGAAATATATATTTTTATAAAATATATCTCATTAACTATAAATAAATAAAATATATGGTTTATATATTTGCTAGAAATAAATTAAATTTTATTTCGTCGTGTTTAAATAGAGATTTATTTCAGTGAAATAAAGATGTATCCCACAAATAAACTTTTAAATATCTTTTTCTTAACATAATCAGTATCTCATAAACTACCAAATCAGAGTTATAATATCAGAGTTTCAGTTAATTTGACTATGGAATCACTTTTTTATATGATTAGTGAGGGATCTTTTATTAAACTCCGTTTGCCATTTTTTCGATGAATAGCATTTTGCATCAGAAGAATCGTTCGCAAGATAGGTTCGACAGTATTTTTATATTTAGAAGATATTCCTGTCGTTTGGGCGAATAAAGCTATACGTTATATCCCTACGCCATAGCGTGAGAGTTAATAAACTTGAGAGTTAACGAAGTTCGTACGTGCTCCACTACTCGCGTAAGGGCATCGCGTGAGAATCTTTTCTCCCCGTTATCCGTACTCCTCGTCCTCGAAGAGAAACATTCACGCGCGCGCTACACGTTCGCAAATTCAACGCATTCGTTACTCGGCGAGACGCAAATCGGAATATACGCACCGTGAGTAACATACGTTGAAGTTAATGCGCGTGATGTGCGAATTAAAATCCGAAGAAGAAAAAAGGATAAAGGAATGAAGCTAAGGAAAAAAGTCGCCGGCGCGCAGGACGGCGTCTTCATTACGTACTACCAGTTACTGACATACTCAGTATCCATCAGCCCCTCGCGAGATCCTTTCGAACTTACGCGACTAGAAATCTCTTCGGCACAAATACCAAATGCGACGAGTATTGCGTAAAGACGCGGCTAGATAGAACAGAAAGAGAAAGAGATACGGCGGCGGAGGAAACTAAAATGAGAGTACATGAGATAAAGAAAGAGAAAAAGAAAGACAAAGAGAGCACAGGGCTCTCTCTGCCCGGTGGTAATTGGCGGGCAAGACGGATGGCGGTACTTATTTGCACTCGCTCTTCGGAATTAAAAGTACCGAGCGGTGCGCTCATTAATCTCGGCGTCCGTGAAGAAAAAGGTCCTCTGGAGGACAGATAGGCATAGGGAAGGGGAACGAGAGAAAGAGAGAATAGAAGTAGGAAAAACAAAGTGGGAGAGAGAGAGAGAGAGAGAGAGAGAGAGAGAGAGAGAGAGAGAGAGACAGAGAGAGAGAGAGAGAGGAGGCCCCGCTACCGGCGAACGCGTTCACCGCAGGATGTAATCGCCGAACAAACTGAAGGTCCGCGAACAATTTCCATCAACAAGATTTACGCGCCCCGGACGCAATCAGCCTCTTCCTCCTTCTACAGGTCCTCATCGGCGTCCTCCGGGCTTCTACAGTCGGGCTCTCCTCTCTCCTCTCTCATTACTCTCGCTCTTTCTCGCTGTTGCCTCGTTTCCACGCTTCCCTCCTCCGCGTTTTATCCAATGTCGAAATGAAAGGAGAAGGAGACTGAAGGGCAGAAGAGAAAGAGGAGAAGAGAGAACGCGAAGAGGAGCTGTGCGATTCTTCTTCCATCTTCCCGGGCTTATGGTGCTTGCGAGGAGCTGACTCGGGCGCAGCTACCATTTCTCGGGCGGTGATTGGCTCCGCGGGGGGTGGCGCATGCGCACCGACTGCTTGCTCCTGCTGCCCACATTAACATTCCTAACTTCGCTTCTTGCTGCGCTCTTTGCGCGTGATAGATTGCACGAGGCGTTTTTGGATACCGTTCGGGTCTACCTCCGTTTTTTTCTTCTTCACTTTGCGCGGCCGTCTCGTTACGGGATTCGGATGGCGCTCGCGAATTGAGTTCTGCGTTTACCTCAAGAACTTCCTTACCCCTAATGTATCTACCATGTATCTACCAGTCTATCTTTCTCGTCACTACTGCGTCAAAATTTTCCAACCCTCATCATTGTTGAGTATATTCTTTAAAAATTCCTGTATCTGTACGATGTTCATATTACGCAAATTATTTATGTGGTAGATGAGAGACTAGATGAGAGTGTAAACACACGACTTAAGATATCTTTTACACATGTATAAGCAGATAAACTATGAAGTTCCAGCGTTACAATCTTTTTATTCATTTTCGGAAATATACAAGAAAGTTTAGAATCGTTCAGTGTGTTAAATTTCTACTTTATCTCATCAATTTTTTATGTCTGCGTAAAGAAAAAAAATTTTAACATTGTTACAAAATAATCACGCAAAAGATTAGTACATGCTGAACTTTTTTAATTGTCTTTATTGATGTCATCATTTTGAAATGTATTCTTTAAATAATGGGGAGACCCATTTCTTCATCTGTCATTTATATCAGCCTGCTAAGTGAAGAAAGAGCACAAACCATTGGAAATTATCGGAAGTCAACACAATTCGCGACAGGATTCGATCACGTAACGATTTAATTGCGATGCCTGCGGTGCATCACTTTGCGTATCCCCGAAACCGGACTCCGAGACATGGTCGTGTCCGCTACGTGTCCGCACGGTTACCTCTCAGCATAATCGCGGGACTACTCAAGAAGGTGGGCAACGGTTGATGGCAAGGGGCATATTGGCTCGGCGGGGGTGCTTACCCGCGCGCGGACGAAGCGCCGCGAATCCGTGAGGATGCATCCTGCACGGATGGATCCGGTGGTTCGGGTTATCCGCGCGTTGCACTCGCGCTCCTCCCTCATCCTTATCCCGCCTCCGTTTCTCCTTTCCTCGTTCTTTCTACTCCTTTCTTTTCTGTTCGTTTTCCTCTCCCCGTACTTTCCACCTCTTGCCCCATCCCGTCCGCACACACGCGATCCTCGCGTGATTTAATGCCTCCCGAGCTGCGCTCCTTATTTATGCACCGAACATGTATACACGCTTAGCCTTAGCGACCGGAGCGACGGTTAAGGCCCCAGTACCTATATCCTATACCACGGCCGACAAGCACTGGGGCCCGGGACCTGGTCCCGCGTATACTGGGACCTCGCATATTATGGTGTCCGGGGCCCGACGACGATATTAAAAGGACGAGCACACCGGGGTCCCGGCGAAGGGAGCGGCGGCGATGGTGAGGCGCACACGCGAGGGACCCCAAATATAGACTTGTTCGAAATTAGTAACTTCTCTTTGTCTTGTCGCGGCGCGCGGTAATGCACGGCGCAGTCGGCAATCTGTGTTAATCCGATACGGTTCCGTAATTAATTCCGTCCACGTTTTAATAGCAGAATCGCGTTTGTTGATAACGTATGATGAAAATCTTGTGAAGGAGAAACAATATATGCGTTCTTCTAAGTGGCTAAACTAATTAACTAAACAAATAACTAATTAACATGGAAAAAATAGATTAAATGGTACAACAAAGCTATAACTTACTGCGACAATTTAATAATTAAGAAGATTTGGTGGTTACACAATCGCTAATTCAGCTGTCGATTTTTGCTATTTTAACATAGAAAACTCATTGTCCGTATATTATGACTATAGATTTGCTGAATTAATGAAGTTTTTAGCTGTGCTTTTTTCCGTAAATTTAATATTGATTTTATGAATTATATACTTCCAGCTGTTATAT
>NW_017259187.1:1253224-1270819 GCF_001594045.1 Atta colombica
AACGAACAGATCGTTTGACATACATATAGTTAGCCTATATAAATTGTTTCTTTAAAAAGATTTTTTTAAATTATTTTAACAAATGGGCGCAAATTCTATACGTTGTCTTCCGTCGTTTCTTATGATATCAAAGTTCATTATGGATAGAAGAGAAAGTAAGAAAATAGAGATAAATAAAAATGATGGGACGAGACAATTTGTCAAAGTAGATGAAAAGCCATCTGTCTAGTTATGATTGAAGAATGCTGGGAACGATTGTGAAAGCATTTTATACATTCGTAATCGGTCGCGTATCGCCACGACCGAACATTCCAGGAATGCGGTGGTCGCGAGGATGAAGGTATGGCAATTAGTTCCTTGCGTTTTGCCGGAATGTCCGACCTTAGGCGCCACTAAACCTCGTGTGTTACCAAATAGCACGATATTCTTACGATAATGTAGTGATAAATCTCTATCATTTATTTACATTTGTCCTTGAACCTGACCGAACCGAAAAGACTATGTGGTCGAGTGAATTTTTTTTAACAAATAATCGCAACTTGAAAGAATATTAATTATTAAAATGTTTTATTTATTTGATAGGATTTATCTGAATATTTTATTGATGTAATTTAAAAAAAATGCACAAATTTATCTGTAAATGATTTATAATTAGCTCTTATTGCTAATATTATAATAAATATTTTCATAAACCTTTTGAATGTGAAAACCACTAATAGCGCTGGCCAGTATCATATTTTAAGACACAAAGAATACAATAATTTATACAACAATAATTTATAACAAATCTTACTCTCTCAATTTTTCGGAGTAGAATCTCATTTTAAAGATTGAAAATTGAGTCAGTTTTAAAGAATGACTCAATTTTTAATTTTTAAGAGTGAGATTTTACTCTTCAAAGTGAGATTCATTCTAAAAGTTTTTAAAACACTAAAGAAAAATTAAAAGTAAGATTTTAAAAATAAATTTTTGTCTCCTCTAAAGATTAATATTTTTTTTATTTCCATAAAAATCTTTATCTTAGGAATACGAACCGAGGATATACAATACAAATAATGAATACGTTAGTTAAAGCGTTGATCACTGTGTGTTGGCGCAAGAAACAGGTGTAAGCGCGCGAGGTAAATGTAAATGAATAAATCGACCCAGTAAAGTGGATTCACCTGCTCGAAAGTAACCGCATGCGAGTTACTTACCATGGTAATTGAACCATGGCTGATAAAAGAGCCAGACGAGTGTCACGCGGGTAAGATGTAGGTCGAATTTAAATGTATCTCGCAAACGCCAATTGATGTTTAATCGGAACTAAGGACGAGGTGTTTTGTAAATTTACGATACTCACACGCAGTATGATCCCACCAAACGATAACGAATCAAAAAGAAATAGCAAAAATTTGCATACGCTTTAATGCAGAAAAGTAATTTCTGTCTAGAATTTTAATTCACGAAAGTTTTACGATTGCCGCGATTTCGATTTTTTTTAATTACATCGCGATAATCAATTTTAAAGAAATTATTAAGAATAAAATACACACACACACAGTATCAGATTTGATTAAATAATAAATTATAATAAAATTGATTTTAAAAAATCAATAATAAAAATTAAGAAAACGCAAGTACACTGGAAAAAATACTACGTTTTAAGAAATACTTGTTTAAAAAGTTTTAAGTAAATATTTGCTAATTGTAAACATATATTTATTTGATACAAAAACCATTATCGATTATTATTTTTATTGAGTAAATAGTTATTTACTGTAAGTAAATATTTATTTAATATTAAAAAACATATATATTAGAGTAATTTTATTTGTTTTCAGAAATTATTCTTTTATGTATTTTTATCCAGATTTAATTCCGTTCGAGATTTTCTTCAAATTTTTTTTGCATTAATTAAAAAATCAGGAATGATGATTCCCGAGATCGCAGCTCGCTGTCCGCGATTATAAATACTTAAAGAAATTAACGTTATTATTGGATCCTTATTTGATTCCTGTGAATCGTCGGCGTGCGGCAAAGTGACAGCTTGAGAATACCGTGCGCGGATTTTAATGCGTTGTAATGGCGACGTTAGCTTAATACAAGCTATCGCACATCTCGACTTTCCCGACTCTTCCTCCCTGCATCGTTAACGAAGCTGCACCGCGCCGGTAAAATCGACGAGACCTCTCGACTCCATGATAATGCGGCTCGCGCCGCACCGCACCGCGCAGCGCTCGGAAACGCCGACATTTCGCATAATTACCCGTTTCCCTTGACCAGCTACTTAAGCGAGCACGTCAGTTCCCTTAACCCCTGCGCTACCAGGAGTTAAGGATCGTGTAAACGTCCGGGGCGAGCGAGCACTTTTAATTGCCGGCGCGTATCGTGTCGGGCACCGGGAGAGACGACGAAGACACGAGGGAGAAGAAAGGGGGAAGCTGACGGTGGAGCAGACGTGGAGGTCGAGAACGAGGAGATCGAGAAAGAGACGAGCACAGAGACGGGGAAGCAGCGAGAGCAACTATGGCGGGAGGAAAAGAATTTTAATTGCCAGGGCAACTCGAAGAGAACGTTGGGGCGTACGGCTTATATAGCGGGCACCATAAGGTTGAGGTCGTGCCTGCTGTCCGGTACAGAGCTGGGAACCAAACAGCTTGGTAGCCAATGGGATCATATATCAACTACTGCTCCGGTAGGCAGAAACAAAATGGCGTCCGCGATTAGATTGTTGTTTCATCCCCGCGGGCGCGATCGTCCCTACTTCATTCTTTTGCCTCGTTTTCGCAGCTCGAAATGCACTGCTCCCCGAGCGTCGTCCAATCGGCGAAAACCACCGCCATGCTTTTTTCCTGCCTCCTACGTGGAAGTTTGACCACTGGTCCTCCTAACAGTAGCCGTGAATTTGTTAAAATCAAGAAAGAATTACATCCATTTTTCGGACATAGAATTATTCTTTCAATATTCATCATCAACTTTAGACTTAGAATTTTAGATAACATAAAGTCCAAAATCGGGACATAAGACGTCTAATGTATGTTTTAAAGACATTATAAAAATGTCGATAATACTGATATCTTTAATTTATTGCATGTCGTTCTGTCTTGCTCAAATACATACGTCTGTCCTTATCTAATATATTGCAGCGCCATCTCTTGCAAGATCGAGCACCTACTGCTGGACATAATTACTGCTCTGTTTACCAGAACTTCCATTCTGAATCTTCGCTAAGCATACTTGTGAATTGCGTTCGAATTAATTTTTTTTTTTAGATTTTCAATTTTACAATTAGTTTTACAAATTCAGTGTTCAAATAATCCATTGAATATTTCGGCTATTCATACTATATACTATGCTATATTATTTTTCACATCAAAGTTTGCTTTCATATCAAGCAAACTTTAATGTCAAATGACAGTTATATGAGCTTCATTTCCTTTGGTTCATGTCATTGGACAAAAATAAGAAATTAATTTTTTTATTTTTGTTCAATTTTCTTATATAATCTACACGGACTTTCTATTTGCGCGTATTTTAATTCTGTAAAAAAATTTTGCAATCCATAAAGCGAGTTTGAAAATTTTGGTTGCACTTTAATTCGTGATAATCCCCTTAAAAACATCTTATATCCCGATTTTGGACTATGTCTGAGATTCTTTTTTATTTTTTTCTGAAATCTATTTCTGGAGAGAGAGAACTGTGTTATTCAATTAAACTAGAATAGAAGCTTTAACAGTGAATTAACAGTGAAGATATTGTTTCTAGAGACATAGATGATCGAACTATGTTAAAGTTAAACGACGTCGCAGAAATTGCTCTTCAGACTGATCGGTAATCTAGCCCTAATCACCGTCAAAGTCCATCAAGATTCGTCATCGATATAGAGCCTCTCTCTTGGCCGGAATCGGCCAGCGTTCTCTCGCAACGTCCAACGCACACAACGTCAAGATATCGATCGCGTTGTTCGAGTCGCTCTTCTACAATGGATACTCCTACGCGCCCAGTAATTTCCGTGCGCTATATTTTCATACTCGAGTTAAGCAAGGCGCGTCGCGGAACTGACACGCGCCGCTGCAGCTCGGGAGGTGAGGAAGAGAGAGATAAAGAGAGATTGAGAGAAAGAGAGAAAGAGAGCGCCGATTGCCGGGAAGCCGCTCGTACGCAATTAACTGCGGGGAAATGCTAATTTTGACCCATATAGCATGTAAAAATGACCGACGAGAAGCATGTGCGGTACGAGTCATTCCGAGGAGCGCGCACTCTTAACCTGTTGGCCCCGCGAGTCAACCACCTGCTCAGAAATTTTATTTCGTTATCGGGCTGACACCCTTTATGTTAGTTCGCGCGCTTGTACGGGGATAATCCACGGTTTTGGCGATACGTAAAAGAAAAGAATCAAGTCGGACGCGCGATTCCCGTTCAAACAACGGAAGGAAGTTGTATTTCAGATACTTAACGATTGCTACTATCTTTGAATAACAATGCGGTTTCATCACTGGCATTTGCTCCAAGTTGGAAGCGTATGAATTCTTTTCTTTATATTATTTTCAAATTTTATTTTTAAACGAAATATCTGGCCTTCTGAATTTTCGCTTTTATCATGATATTCTGTTTTTAAAAATTTATTGCTAATAATTTCAGTTGTACGTAGAGAGTTTCTATTATCGACGAATTATTGCATGATAAACTAAGATGATTTTTGTAAATGTCGAGGCTTTATCTTGTTCTTAATATCTATAATACTCTTTGCGCAAAGAGGTTGAATCATACATTATATGTAATTGTATACTTACTTATGTAATTGTATACTTATTTAGTAATGTAATTAATGTAATATGATATTTGTATGTATTATTAGATAGACTACTGTTAAGTTGATTTTTTGTTACTTTCAAATATTACTTTGCGAAAAAGATCAGAAAATCAATTAAAGTCAAGTAGAGTTAATTAATATTTGCTGAAACAGTCATAATATCCTCATTAAAACTGATAATATCCGCAATCTTTGAATCAGTTTTAATATTTATATTTATATTTATATTTATATTTATATATATTAGTTATTTCCTATTCGTATGAGGAAAATTGCAAGTTATTTTAATTGATCCGTACCTATAAAGCGTCTTTTTATATCGTTACATCACTCACTTTATGCAATGTACTCTCAAGTGTTGCATCGTGAGTTTCGCTAGAGAGGGCAATCGTAACAGACGCACCTTGTGCAATGCAATGCAATGCAGCACAAGAAAGGGACACGATAGTATCCATCAAGGTGTCAGGTTATCCTAGGTACGTATGTGCGTGTGTATATGTATGCGTGTGAGTGGGTGGTTGGACTCAGCTGTTAGTACACCTGCCCGGAATGCGCGAGTGTGAGAGTCGCTACTCGTTCGAGCACCTTTGTGGGCACTGTCTACGGCGATCTTTCATTTGCATACGCGGTTCGCGCTGCAACACAATGTAATTGTTACCTCATAATACTTATCCCACCGTATGTTTCGTTGCACTTATTTTGACATCTTCTTTGCACGGTATATACGACTGAAACGTCTTATATCAAATTTTTAAGCGCAATCGACTGTCGATAATGTATAATTTGATAAAGATTAGAGTTTTTAAAGGACCGAATTATCATAAATAAAATAACTTTTTTTATATAAAATATAGGATAGAATATTTGTTTATTATGACTTTCAAGCGAATCTGATGGCATCTTGATTTTTTCATATGAAAAGACTAAGGCTCATATTCTGTACTTCTTAACGACGTGTCGGTATCATTACATTTATCATGCAATTTTTTTTAGCGAAAAAAAGTTGCAGCATAACGATATAATATACAGATACAAATACATCGTTAAAAGGCACAAAATTTTGGTCCAGGTGTAATATTGCGTATAATGTAGGCGGCTGAATTGTTTTGGGGCCAATTTGCGGTTGATGGCAAATTTTTAATATGGCGACTTTATATTGGTTTTTAAGCTTTTAGGCCATTTTCTGATCGGTCACAAGACTTTGAAATCTTTAAACATGGAAATATTACATCTAGTATTCTTACATTATGGATTTTTCTATCAGAAAAATTGTGATGTCACTTCTTTATTTCAATATATGTTAAACATCTCATAAAATAAACTTTTAAATTTTTAGAATTATAATCATAATCGAAATGGAACGATTGGATGAATTTTTTAGGCCAATCCAATAAAAACGGAATTAAATTCTCGATGATTCACTGTATTTGCTACTGTGTTTATGCGGCTTTAATCATTTATATTTATTATTGCAATTGCTATGTGCTTGTTTGTATTTACGTTAAGTGACATCCGGTTAATGCTCTCATTTAACGTATTCCACATTCAATTATTGAGTTTAAACTTGTCCACGTCAACATTTTTGTTTAATCTTTGGAAACGCTGAAAGTCGTCCTTTTCGGAGTTACTTTACGATTATGACAGCGCATATAAGAGGGGCACAACCGTAAGACTGTAACAACAGGGATAAAAAACGAGTGGATATAAAGTAGACAGTGGGAGACAAGGAACGATTTCCGAGTCTCAGTCTCTGCCTCTCCCGCGGACTTGCGTACGTGGAAACCCAAGCGATTAAAAAAATATGACGAGCATTCATTTCCACGATCATAAAATCATTAGCATAAGAATTCCTCTACCTGCTCTGGGACGGTCGGTGGTGAGGAGGCGCCTCCCAACACTCGATTTTCGTCGTGTTTTTAGTCGCCGTTCTGGACTGATTTATAAACATATAATGTGACGAGGGTGTGGTCCCGCTACTACATAATGATAGGCCATCGTTAATTACGTTTGGTTAAGTCATTTATGAGTGCTCCGGGCCGACAGCCCTCTCGCGAAAGTGCTGCGCGAAAAATCTTCGACCCGCTGGCCTATGTTGCAATAAATTAGCGAAAGGTTAGAATGTTCGCTATTTATCGAATTTTAGATAAAAGAGGGTCGTGTTTTTATTGTCTTCTAATAAGTATGATAATTCTTGCACATCATTAGTGCTAGTCCCTAATTTGATCTTTATAATATATTATCAATCTTTTTTACAGATTAGAGATTTTATCTTTCGGCCCTCACGAAACAACGGATCCAGATGTTGATTCAAAGGTATGAATTTTTAATATACTTTATAAAAGTTTTTTTTATTCTTTTTTATTTCAAAAGAAATATATTAAAGAAATGACACACATTAAGTTGCATTAAGAATAAGGAAAGTTGCTCTATATTTACTATAATAAAAATATCTTCTAAGAATGGACAGCATGTTTTTATATTTTAATTGGACATATTAATACACATTGAAGTAAGGAATGATTATTTTCCTGTAAAAAAAAGCAATTAATTGCTAAATATTTCAACGTGAGAGCATTGTTCTCTCTCCGTTCGTAGGAATTTCTTAGAGTCTCATAGGTACCTTTTTGTAACAAGAGAAATGATAAAATATCCTTGGCCCGCGCCTTTCTTTCGAGTCGTGTGGAGAGATCAAATACCGTGGCTAGACTCCCACAGTCTAAATGGTGAGGCGAGTTGAAATATCGCGCTAGGCCTCCCTATATGTTAATCTTTGCATTAGCATAATACCGTGATTCTTCAAGGATCATTTGGAAATGCAAATAAATAATTTATAATAATAAGAGCAGACATCCTGTTGTGGCAGCCACACATTGAAACGTCAGTATCGTTTTTGCATGTAGTTGTGTTGGACAGGTCGATCCAGACGTCTAAGTCACTTGCTTTCCACTATCAATAAAGGTCAGTATAGTTTTTTTGTTCTTGCAAAATAAAATATATCGCTGATGAGAAGATTCTCATTTGAAATCTCTGAAACTGCATGTTTTAATATGTATAACTAAAATTGCAAATGTATACGAAAATATTATCCTGTATATCCTTGTAACTTCATAAATGTAAATTTTCTTTGATTTAATATATACATAATGTTGATTGACGAAAGAAAATAAAATTGAATTAAGAAGGAATAAGAAAAGTTTCGTTAAATTACTCTCTAAATCTGAATCAGTAGATCTGAATCACCGATATCAGTGTCAAATATACTACTGATAATCAGTGAATGAAATGTGAAATCCCTAACCTAATTAATCTTTATTATGTGATCTAACTAATCTTGTTTTAGTGAATAAATTTAATGAATATGATATTGAAAGATTGAAATTAACGTGTAAATATCAATATTTTAGTATATTTATATAACGCTCAAACATTCTTTCTTTTTTAGTTCACTGATTATTCAGTGTATATCATTAGGTAATTAGTGACTATCCACTGATTCAAATTTAGAGAGTAGTAATAAAGTGATATATTTTGTATAAACAATAAATTTCTTTAAAAATTACGATTATAAATATTATGTTTTTATAACAAGATACATGTAAACAAATAATACTGATAAATAAATTTTTAATAAAATATCTAAGAAGGCCGAAAGAATCTTATTTTTCGTCGCAGGAATTTCTTCGAAACATCGCGATGTTAATATAATACATGACCGTGAATATGCCACAATTAATAAGCGAGACACCCAGACGCGACAAAGTAAAGCACCGTAGGCGTAGCCGGAAAGTGAATGAAAAGGCAAACTCGAGAGTTAGCAAGTAATCAACCTAGAAGACTATGATCCCATCGACCTTCTGTGGGACGTATGGATTGACTTTATGATTTTCTGTGCCACGCCACCGGGACCCGTATCTCGACCATACCACGCTATTTTACGATCTCTAACCAGCCTCGAATTTACGCGGACATTTATAACCGGGCCACGTGAATTCGGTTTCCACTTCGACTCGCGCGTCGAGGATCGAAAAAAAAAGAAGAAAACGCGACTTTTACAAGGTATAAATAATAAAATGCATGCGTGTATGTGTGTCTCTAACAGCGCAGGTGCGCTCGTGTGACGGTTGCTTGATGTGTTACGTGTTAATATACTGAAATGTGCCATTCGCTGAATCCAGTCAGGTCGAACTCTAGCTCCTTGGGATATTGAAGAAGATGATTTCTAAACGAACGGATGACGTTTTATTAAATTATTATGGTGATCGTGCAGTCATCGTATTTGTCTCGCATGATTGAATCAGGTTTATTTTTCTTTATTCTATTTCTTTTTTTTTTTTTTTTTCTTTTTACAGACAGAAAGAACAGAATTAAGCGCTTCACGATAACTTGAAATTTTTTTCACAAGAAATGACTTTTTAACATAAAAATTTTGAGGAAAAGATTATATACAGTGAGTACAAAAAGTATTTGTACAGAGAAAATATTGATTTTCAAAAAAATATTTATTTTTAAAAAGTAAATATTATCCAGCGAGAAATGAGTCATCAAATTGAATCGATTGATGGTTTCAACATTAATTCAATGTTTAATTGACAATCATTTTTTGCTAAGTAATTAATTTATTCATAAAGAATAAAATAGACTGTATGTTTCTTAAAATTATATATACTAAAAAGATGTGTATTAATTATAGAAAATATATCATCTGAAAAATAAGCGAAAACTAAAAATTCTATTGTTTGATTGCTCAAATAGTATTTGTACGAGCTATTTAGCTTCTAAAATCAGAAATACATGCGAAGCTCTTTGTTTATGTTAGAACAGAACATATTCATTGTATAAATGGCTAATTAATATTTATTTTTAAAAAATAAGACTTTATAAAAAATTTCCTTGTACGAATACTTTTTGCTCTCACTGTATATCTAAATTCTAAATGCAGTTCTACATAGAACATTCTATAAATTTTCCCGTTTATGCATTGATTTATTTTACTATATGTTGATTTTGCTGCAATTAATTTTCTTTAATCAGTCCTACGCACGCGTTATTACTAACGCATTTACGTACGCGACCGATCTATGTATGCTTTATTTGTCTGTTATCTGGTAAGAATTGTCCTATGAGAATCCAAGATAGAGTCGAGGGTGTGAGAGAAACGATAGAAGGAGCGTGCAAGCGACACAGAGAGGGTGGAGAAGGTAAAACCGAAGGACGAGGGAGTTACCTATCTACCTAGTGGTGGTAACAGTGGAAGTAGTAGATGGATATAATGTGTGGAAGGAAGAGAAATGGCATCTCTCTCTTTCTCTCTCAGAGGAGCCGGGCAAGATGGTAGATGACTAAGGACGAAGGGGGTACAGTGGGGGAAGACGCGGTGACAAATGAGAGCGACTACAAATTGCGCTCTCCGGCTCTCGTTCTCATTCGATTCTCGTTTCCTTTCTCTCTTTCTCTCTCCTTCTGCTCTCCCGCTGCCTCTCATTCACTGGATCGGAGCGGACGGGTAAACGCTCGCTTGGCCCTCCTCTTTCGCGCCTCTTCCACTCTCGCGGACTCTCTCCATTTATCCTCCTTCGTGATAATACTTCACGCTTACGGATAACGAAAAGTACTCTCAGCAGGTTTGCGGAGCAACTTCAATTATCGGTGATGACGAGGCGACGTGCGACGCGCTTGTATCTTGGAGCTCGCAGATTTTACGTCCCGAATATTTTGTTAAGTCTTTGCATAAATAGAAACTATTTTTACAAGTGAGACGAATTGTTACATATACGTAATTAATCTCGGAGCGCGCCTCTTTTATCGCGCGAGAACTCGTTCGAAGTTCTATTCTCGTTAATCTCGCTCGTCGATGTTACGCGCTTCAATGTCGCCAAAATGTATTCTCGCGGCCAGGAAAAAAACAAAAAAAAACCACTTAAGAACTTGCGACGCCGTTACAGCCGGAATGTAGCAGTCGGCCGCGACTTGTGTGTTTATTCCGGTAAGGACTCCGGCACCAACGATGGTCAGAGCCGGGATGTTATATCGTGGCAGAGGCCAAAGAGTAGAGAAGAAATCGATGGTATCCTTGGTGAACACTCACGTCGTGCCTCGTTGCCGTTGTAATAACCTCCGTAGATCATACTGGCACACGTACACACCTACGTAGCCTATGTATACTACGCGTCGTGTACATCTTAACATTTACCAAACGGGCATTTTTTAATCCAGAGCATCTAGATACAATACATGAAATCTATGCATATTTTTGTAGAGAAAAAGTAAATCAATATAATAATGATAAACTATGGGATTATATATAAAGTGTCAATATATATAAGATATAATTCTTTTTATTCTCGTCAAATTATTTGACAGCTAGCAAAATATAAACCTTCGAAAATCATGGAAACTTTATACCGGCAACTGTAGTAAAGATTTTTGGTGTCAATAAAATACATCACGCGTCTCAGATTTAAATTTAATCTAATGAGATATAGTAAATTAAAAAAATATTTTATAATGATTTATCTGGATACAAAGAAAGTTATTAAACACAAGTTATTTATTTTTTAATTTTATGTTTAAAATGTTAGCTATTAATTACCGCATACTTCTTTGTTATGAATAATGCACAAATATGTATATAGATGGAAAATCTTTTATCTATATAGATGGAAAATAATTTTATGATATGAAATGATTCTGTGAAAAGCATTTATGACGTCTAGTGTATTTAACGCATACTAATGCGGTTGAGCATTATTCATTGAACAGAGGTTCCACCAACGATCCAGCTCCGAAACGCGCGACACACTTCTATTACTTCACAATAGGGCAACCTTTAACCCTTTAACAGCGATCGTTGCGGATCTATCTCGCGGATAGTGATGACACTAATGTTTTCATGTTTGTTAAGATATCGAGATCACTTGCTTTAATTTTTCACAAATATTTTTGTTGCGAATCATCTTGCACGAGCAACTGTAAGATAAATAAAACATTGAATTTTGAGTGGGATGTGGATTGCATGTAATAATAATTAATTAGATATTATGTCTAATTACTGAATTATTATGTATGTTAAAAATCTTACATTGTTATATCAAAAATTATTCTTATAATATAACATTATAAAATGTTTTTCAAAATGAAATTTAAAAAACCAGTTTATATTTTAATGTAAAAACATTTCATTTCTCTATTAATGTTATCTAATTAATAATTAATAGAAGTTATGTACTTATGTGCGTATATGATGTTAGAAGGCTTTTATTAATATACATGATGTGTTAATAAATTATTAAGCATCGGAGAAACAAATGACGCAACGTCACGAAAATTAAAAGTAATAAAATGCTGCTAATTAATTTCTATTAAGTAACGATACATAATCTTGAAAAAACTTGTAAAATTTATTAAAGTTTATTTACAACATAGACAAATTGCTTTATCTATTAAACATTATAAAAGTTGAATCTAATCAAAATAAAAGCTCTAATTTGTCAAATAATTTAATCTTTTATTTAGCTTCTTTTGAATATATAATTAATACACAGTAATATGCAATCGATAGACAGAAAAATGCAATTTTTTTTATTGATCCATGAGTAAGAATTCAATTTAAACAATTAATCATTTTTTAAAATAAAGCGGTACTGTAGTAGAAATAAATCTATTTTTTATAATTGTCTCTAATGTGCTGTCTGTACACTACTGATAATAAATTACGCGTATGCATTTATCAATAATGCTATACAGAATCTATATTCTATCATACCATCGGAACCGGTAATTTTCCGACAAACATTTGAATATTACAGAAATTCTTCTTTAACAAATAATTACTAGAATTTATAATATATTTCACTGAAATTATCATCGGAATTTTTGATTAATTACTCGACCATTGACATGAAATTTTGATTGCGCGACTCGATTACACTATCGTGGTTCGGATTTAAAATTCAACTCGTTGCTAAAGTTTCCACAAGCAGAACGCGAAACGATCGTTAAGGTGAGTCGCGCGCCAGCACGAAGTTGCGCGTGATTTATCAATGGCTTTATGGAGGATTTACAACCCGGACAGGACCGGTAATGGGAGCCAATCGGTTGAGCCTTTTAATCCTCTTACATCGTTTTACACCGCTTCTGCGGAAATGCGTCAACGATAGTATTCACAAGACTACTACGACTCGATGGATTCTTTCTAATCTAACTGATTTTCACGCCTTCGACTGCGAGAGCGTAAATGATGAAGTCAGTGTACCGTTACATTTTCGAGAATCTGGAATCATTACACGCTGTATTCATTATATAATTACTTAAAAACGGTTTAGTTGCAATACAGAATCATTTTATGAATCAAATTTCAAAGTCATAAAATCTCATAAAATCATTAGATACCATGTACAACAAGAACTTGTGTGGATTAAGTGAACAAGTCATATAATTCAGGCCTTTCTTGTCTTTTGTGCTCGTGAGATTTGTAGAATAGCTGGAAGATCCATAAGGGACACGAAAGAAGAGTTATCTAACAGCTTATATAGTGAGAGGGCAGGGACTGTAATACCGACAGAATGATATCACGCATTTCGTGCGTTTAATTATTTAGCTATTAATTTAAAGAATTTAATGTAAGCGCTTTTTAGCGGTCGCGTACTTTAGCTCGCACGTGCGCAAGTCGCGCGGTTCGTCGCGGCACGCGACGCACATACATACCTATAATACGTGAAACACGCGTATGTGAGCAGAGGAATGCATGTTCTTTATAAATTGGCACGTGTATATATGAGAGAAGATATAGGATGCCGGCGTCGCTCCGCATCTTCCGTGACTGTCAGACATTAATTATATGTCGTGCCTTTTTAATACGAATCTCGCTTTTATGAGGGTAGGCAGAAAAAAAGACAGACGGGGGCAGCAAGACAAAAGCACCTACCGAGAACAGGAATTATATTATATTTTTTCGTATCTATCTTTCTGCTTCATCGCTTGCGTTTCCACCATCTCGACATCGCGGATCTACGGCGCGTATCCGTTTAACATAAATTCGCTTGTCGTTCGGTGTACATCACAAATTGGGATAAGAAAACGAACGTATAATGCACAAAGATTAGCATATCTGAAAATCATCGATCATATAAATTCACGCGAGGACACCTGGTCGGACCTCCCTCAGTATCTCATCTTATCTCTGGTGATCTTCCCGGAGTCCTGTGTCATCTCAATCCTCGACCTGAAGAATTCCGGGGTCTTGTATGGGTTTAGCTAATAAAATCATCTGCATCGGGCCTGGAAATTATCTGACGAATTCATCTGCTTATCGAGCAATAAAACGCTACGGTCGTCCCGATGCCGATGCTATCTCCTCCACTTTTTCTCTTCGCTCTCTTTCTCGCGTAGGTGCCTAGACACGTCGTGGCGCCAACCGAACCCTTCCTGTATATATGTCCCCTTTCTTGTTCATTTTTTTTATCCGTTCAATACGCCCCACGAGAAGCTCCTTAAATTCGGGGCCAGTTTAATAAGAATCTTATATTCACTATACAATATCTATAATTCACTGAAGAAACGATTTTTATAATCTTGCCTAGGAATCTTGGAAGACCCGACGCATACGCGATTCGTATTCTCTGTCTGCCATCATTCGTATCGTACGAAAGGATGCAGAGAAGAGGGTACGTATCAAATTAAAAGTAAGAACTTCATTTATTTATTAAAGAAATTGATTATTTATATAGATGTGCACGTAATTATTTTATATTTTTAATGAAATCATTTTACTGATGTGTAATAAAACTGATTTCTCAAATATTGTTATTGATATCATGTATTGATAATAATTTCATGATATCTCTGTATAAATCAATATAATGTAAAAATAATTTTATTTATTTATAAATTATTATAAAAAGAGAGATACCAATTATGTACAAAAAGCTTTTAAAAAGTACGTACGCATGTAGGATTACTCTGAATATCTGAAATAAGTAAGATTGCATCTTAATATACTGTCTTGTCAATATATTTCAGATTTGCAAAACAAATATAATATGATACAATTATGTTCGACAAATATTGATATTCTTTTCTCCGCCGATATAATAAGCATTTACATAACGAAAATAATTATTACAATAATGTTACACTCGCTTATCTACGCTTCGAAATTTACAGGATATCACACATAATAAAAATCGTAAATATTTTACATTGAACACCTACGCCGTCGAGGTTCGATCGTCACATTTGACTTTATGTACAAAGTTTCGCCAAGTCTTGCAAAATATTTATATCTCGCATTTGCCAAAATAAAGCGCGAATAATCGATTTCCTTTTCTCTTTTCTCGCTAATTCAATGATGTAAGAATACCAGGTGCAACATTGCTCATAATAGCTGCTGAAAATAATTTGAGACTAATTTCTCTGTATTGATTGGTATTGATTGGTAGTAGATTTCTTATAGCGACTTTATATTGCCTCATAAAATTTGAAACAAATTTCTGATTGGTCATCCGATTATCCACAGGAATGTTACACCTGGTATTCTTACATCATAATTAATACTACAAATATGTTTTGTCATTAGATTCGAGTATACGAGAAGTCTATGTGAGAAAATTTTTGTGAACAAAAAAACTTGTTATTAATTACTTGGCGATTAATAAATTGAGGCACGAGCGTGGCTTGTATATTCTTGTATATCTGTTTGATCTGTTATTCCATCTAGCACATTCCACCGATTATACGAGTATTTATCCGAAAATTAAATTTATATTGAAAACAACAAAAAAGATCTTGCATTTCATATATACGAATACGTAAAATGTCTATATTTGTGAAGACTGGTGAGACCGTAAATATATCACAAATAATATTTTGCTATATTAAAGAAATTTACTTATAAATTTCTTCAGGAATTTTATGTGTGATTTAGGATATAAAATGTAAGTAATTTAGTTATAAAAAATAAAATAGAATAAAGATCGAATATTTACAATGCAAAAAAATAAAAAAATGAAAAGGCTCAAATTATGAGCAGTTTTATTTTTTATTTTTTTTAATATAGTTATATTTTCCGTAATTAAAAAAATTATAAAATTGTTTCATAATATTTAAAAGGTAAATTCGATTAAGTAAATATAAATTTCGATATTTTAAAATATAATATAGTGTATACGAAGAATTTATAATAATAATCGCAATTGTCCATAAAATTTACAAAGAGATAATGAACAATTGGTATATATATATATATAAATAATACATACATCAGATATAATATAAAAAATAATCACAGCAAATAAGTTGAAAAGAGGTACAATAATGCAAAATTTTTTTTGTACATGACGTGCAGGAAAATTTTTTCGAAGCGTTCTTTATCCAAGTATAGCAATCTTAAAAATAATTTATAATTAGATGACCAGAATTCAGCGACAAAACATATTTTAATCTTCAGTCTTTTGTGTTCGAAATAGCAGCTTTCAAAATAGCAGCTCAGCTCATAATGATTTACTATTAATGAAAAAACTAATTGTCTTCACAAAGAAAATATATCATGATAAATCAATCTTAAAGTGAACACGAAAACGATTTTGCTGTACTTAATTATTTAATTATTGGATATTTATGCAAATGAAATTATTCCTGCCGTTTTCCATTTGTCTAATTTTGCTCATTCATATTCTTGTCTCCAAAAATCTCGAAAGTCATCATCAAACTCAGTATTCTCTGCAGAATAGGCAACTTCATATTATTATTAACAAAATGAACAAGAAGAATAAATGACACAGATAAACAAAAAGAGCCTTATTGGATCAAAATAAATTTTGATACATAATATTTTTGCATAGATTTATATACATTGAAATAAAAAGAACAAAGATAATTTATTAGCATTGTAGATCTCAGATCTGTTTCTCATTCATTTTGATCGATTTTATATAGCAATCCAAAGTAATATCTGTGTTTGGAGATGCTATATAAAATTATTATCGCAGGTATTGCATTCTCCAATGTCTAATGACTTTTTGAATGTGGAGATCGATCCAATGCGGATCGTTGGTAACCTATGCCATGTAATTATTTTTTTTCTCGCTTGGCACAAGCAGTGCATAGCAAACAAAATTCTGATTTATATCCGAACAATTCTCGTACAAGCAAATATCACGAGTTTTAACATTAAGAAACACGGTCGTGTCTCGTATTTATATCTCGAGAATCAAAGTAACGAGACAAATTGTGTAGCTTTACGCAATTCGTTTAGAGTTGAATATAAATTAACTTAAAATTATTGTGTTGCAAGAATTCTATATTATTTTATTAAATCAATTGTGTTTCTAATGGATTCAAGTGATAGCTCGAGTTTCTATTATATCACGCAGATACCTTCATTTTTACTCTACATGTACCTATGAACAATGATATTACAGTATAAAGTCTGAATCAGCAAATTTATATTTTTCATTATGCAATATGAACTATATAATTTTGTATGAAATATTTTCAAAAACAATCACTATCGAAAAACATCATAGATTCAAGTATTCTGTTTTAAAGGACATTTTATGATAAGCATTAACTAATTTTTTAATTCACATTTTTTAAATCCAAAAATTAAAAATTACTATCATTTCATTATAAATTAAATCCTCTTGATATTCTGCGTATAAAATAACTGTGTTATGACAAAATAATGTTAAGAAAATATTTCATAATATCTTGTGATAATTTTTTATTATACTTTCTGATAATTCTTTTTTTTTTTTTTTAATAATATTTTATTATAATATTTTCTAAATTTTGAAATACCTTTT
>NW_017259187.1:1270919-1280469 GCF_001594045.1 Atta colombica
TTCATTTTCTAATTAATTTATATTAATAGTTATACGCAGAATATTAGGAAGAATTGATTAATATGAAAAGATTATAAATTTATTAAAAATAACGAAGTTATTTTATTTAATACTATCCAGAACAGAAATATACTGATCATAAAATGCCTTTTTTCGCAAAAGTAGTTACATTGTGTAAAACATGTTTTTTTTTTGTTTAATTATCATTAGTTCATAAATATTTCGATTGATCAATCGAACAATCATATGTAATTTGGCTTATATCATTCAAAACATTTTTTCATTCAAACTTTTTTCAAATTTATATGAGATTTACCTCGATAATGTCAATGCATACACTCTAAAAAATATGGATGTGGATGTTAAATCATTTAAATTATGGTGTTAAATCCATATCATATTGGTGTTTATATCGACACTAATGTGATAAGAATTATTATAAATACTACATGGGTTAAATCCACACCTACATTTTTAGAGCAAATGCAAATTATTTTTGTTATTCATTTTAAATGTCCATGAATCTCTTTATATAATATGCCTATAAAGCCCGATTATAGTACATCATTATATGATGAGTACAGAATTTCGTCGTAGGCATATTCTTGATTATTTCCTCAAAGGATTTATCTTCGATAAATCGATTGATGATTGTCATTTGTATTCTCTTTGATGAAACTTGTCCTCAGCAAGGAATCTTATTTCACATCATTGGATTGAGGTCAGCGGATAGGAACGGAGATTTTAGAAAGACTCTCTTGGTCACACTTCGACCTTTCGATATTTCCTAATAAGCGGCTGCTTGATGGTGTATCAACGGATTGAAATGATGACCAAGATGATGCGGCGGCGGCCCAGGTAGGGGCCCTGGTTGAGGCCCAACTGTCGGTGGCTGACAAACGTACCACTCCGCCACCTCCGTCGCTCCGCGGCTCGACGGATCGTGGGTTCGATTCGTGGGAGGAAGATTAGTTGTTGTTCTTGTTGGGACAACCGGAGGTGGTTGAGGCGATTCTGTGTTACCAGTCACCGACAAGCTACCCCCGCTGCTGCTGCTCTCTTCTCCCTCGCTCTCGTATCCTCCTCCTACTTTACCTTCCGGTAATGACATTCCATGTACCTGAAAAGAGAATGTCGAAAAGGATATCGCATTAGACAACGATTGTAATGACGAGTTTTGTCATTACCATTGTAAAAAAGATGTTTATATATTTTATTTTTATATTATATGATTTATTATAAATTTATATGAAATTGCTTGAAGTATAAAATTAGTGTATTGTTGGGTTTATACATACTGAAAAAAGAGTGATAATAATTACCAAATGTTAAGTGAAATAATTCCAATTAAATATTCGATTAATATAACTAAAAATAATTTTACTTTTCTAAATATGTAGGAACTATTACCAGCTAATAATATAACTAACTATTTAGTAATAATACTTAGTAAATATTTAAAAGAATATAATATAATTATTTTTTATTATATTAGATTATCATTATCAAATATTTGATTGAAATTATTTCATTGAATATTTAATATCTATTACCAAAAGTGTTTGGTATCTTTTTCTTTCGGTGCATATCTGAATTCGGATCAATCAATAGGTATTTCTCTGGCATTATGAATAATAACTTATATACCAAATCTTTCAATTTTATGTGCTACTGTAAAATTTACTTATTAAGGTAACTCCGGCAAATACATCGCGCTAGGATTTACGCCGCAGAAGTCAGAAAAAATAGAAGGAGTAGGGATAATGTTCCCGCAACTACTCTGTTATATGCCTTTATGTTATATTAATATTATTATGTTATATTATGATTTCAGTTTTTTACTATTAATATTAATGAAATTATTGTGAGTTGAATTGATTTATCATTGTAAGTAGCGTCATCATAAATTATAATCTACATAAAATGTAGATTACTGTAATATGTGCAAAAGAGTGGTTATTTCATGATATATGAATGTAGAGGAATAGTAAAGTATGTTATATAACAAAATACAAGTACTTTGTTCTTATATTCTTTGTTTAGTTTGTTGTCTTGTATATCCCACCTGTTTGGAATATATAGCATTTTTAACAGGCGGGATTTATGCCCAAAGCATACAAAGTGCGTAGATTGAATTCAGTGCACTAAATACAATAAACACATTACATGAAATATATATCTCTATGAAATATGTATCTCTAATTATGTCATAACACACTTGTAATACATCTGGGAAGATTGTAATTATTATTTATTATTTCATATACATATTTACCATTTTCTTATTCCTTAATAAAATTTATGAACGCATTTTATAAGTTATTGTGTCATTTTACATCTTATTTATATGCATTATTTATGTTTTTTATGAGCCATACATACCCCCTCTTCCCCTTTGAGTAGTCATATATCCCATCCCTATATAGGATATATGGGACAAAAATGCAAGGGTTTAAAAAAGTTCATTTTTTAATACGAAATATAAATATTTCGGATTTCTATATTTTTTTTAGTAATAGTAGATAGTACAAAGTTTTTACTGATATAATTCGTTACTTTAAACATAGTAAATAATACTTAATAAATTAAGTTTTTGATAGGTGCAGCGTATATACCGGAGTTACCCTATTATTTTCTCAGAAAGTAAATTTTATGTGTTTCGTATAATATACAGAACATATTTTTGATTTATATGATACGTTTGGAGATTTATAACATTCGGAGAATTCGAAGTCGATCGTGGGATCGAAACGGAGATCACAAGGATCAGTAGAGATAGTAGCACAAGAAGAGCGAAAGAAACGGGGATCAAAGATCCGTTTCCATCTCTCTGGTCCTTCTTTCATAATTCAGTGAGCAAATCTCTACGACTGCCTTCCGCGAATCACGTCTGCGAAAACCGTAGAGTAGCAAAAGTATTCCCGGTGAAGCTGACCTATCACGCGTGTATCTCGGAAGTTGAGTTTTGCACGTAGTATTCTATCTCTCTCTTTCTGTCTTTCCGTATCTCAGCTGAGTGCTGAGATAATTTCTTATTAAGATTCTGTGATTGTTCATGCGAAAAAAATCATTGAAGTCTTAGGAACGGCATACAGTTTTGTTTCATTATTTATGCAGTCAATATCCGAATAAATATATACAAGAAACAAAAATCTAAATTAACATATAATAACATTTAACAATTAATTAAAATTAATCGTGATTGATTACCGATCAAAAAAATGCATATTTCCGATGTCTTTTCATTGTTTAATTTAGCGTTAATCCAATGTAACAATTTTCGGTTATAAAAAATGCCCCTATTAATTGTAATATTAATTTATTTATCTATCAAGGTTTGAAGGATCAATGATGTGTATCGCGCGCGCGCGCGCGCGCGTGTGTGTGTGTGTATGTGTGCGTGCGTGTATGTGTGTATGTATACATGTATATATCATTTGTGTATATCATGACATTTGTATATATACATCCAGTTACGATATTCATTTCATTAAATTACGGTTTAAACTGAATAATTACAATACTCCATATTACTGATGGTTTTTTCAACTGGGTTTAGAGGATTCTTATATTCTATATATTATTATTTATTGATCTCCGAATTTTCGGATTTACACTATCGTTCATAAGGGAATACTTGATTTTTTCATATCTAATGAAAACTTAACAAAAAGTTTTTTCTTTTTTTTTTGAAATTTTTACTTTCAAAGTTAAAAAATATTTTGTTATGTTAAAAATGAATTTTAACATAATAAATATTTGATTATTGCAAAATATTATCACCAATTCAAAAAAATCATTTCAAACTTAAAAAGATTTTAACACATTAAACGCCGGTCCCTATGGACCTTCATCAGATTCTCTATTTATGTCACGCTAGTCCTAAAAACTTTTTAAAATATTTGATAGATCTGTTTTAGAGAACAAAATTATACTATGTCTTTTGTGTGACTGATATTCGTCCCAACACCACTTTGCTTCTCGTTTTTTTGTTTATTTTAATTCACGTGACATTTAAAGTACTTTTTCGGTAAGTTTTGCCTGATAATGTTTCATCAAACCATAATATGGCAAAATAAACAAAAATATTTAAAAACTATTAATTTTCAATTTTAAATGTTATTTCAAATATAATTTAGGAACATAATATTGTAGAAATAAAACTAAAGAAAAACAAATTTATAACTTTATTTTTGCTTCTTAAAATGCATTTTTGAAAATTTCTCTATAATTTGTTTTTATTGAAATATTTAATTTTTCGGACGATTTTTTTTTCTCAAATATTTTCGAATTTATGAACAATAGTGTATCGCATAAAATGATAATTATATTATATTTTTTTAAAACTGGAATAATTGCTACAGAAAAAATTTTCAGAAGCTATCTTCTTATTCATGTTAATAATTGGAAAATTATTTTATCTTCTTATAACGTGTATTATCTTATCGGTTTGTTTTTTGCTCTTATACAATATTTATTTTTTTATAATATGTTATTTATAAAAAATAATGATTTTTCAAAAAACTTCGATAACGAAACATACTAATACTAAGTTTATTTTATAAGGTAGAAAAATGTTATAAATATTCACATTTGAATATACATCGAATATTTTGATATAAGTATCATGATTTTCGAATCTTGCTATCAAAATAATTGAGTATAGTTGTAAACTCTCATTAGCAACATAAACTTTTATTATACATATTTTTATATTAACGTTCTCATTTTTCATCTTAACGTTATTTCGTCGTAACGTAATATATGTCCAAAGTCGAAATATTGAACGACTTACGAAACGTAAGCAACCCGAATGTGTAAACGATAGGATTGAATTCCTAGTAGTGCATTCTCATCTATTTGCCATGCTAGTTTCATTAACTCAACTAGAAGACGTACCTTCATGTGTTTGCGTAGCGAACTAGGATGGGTATAGGACTTGTCACAGCCCGCCATTCGACAATTGTAAGGCTTGTCTGAAGTATGAACATGACTGTGCTTCTTTCGATCGCTACTATTCGCGAACCTCCTCTCACAGCCATTGAACTCACATCTAAAAGGTTTCTCGCCTGAAAAAAGAAATTGTAACAACATAGAATCAATAATATTTCCAATTAAACATGTAATACTTCGTAAAAGGATTATTGCGTAACATAAAACAGAAAAAAGAAGAACGAAATAATTGGTTTGAAATTTCCAAAATTTCTCACAAATAATATCAAGAATAATTGAAGTTAATCACATGAATAATCAGACGCTCATCGTGTTACGAACACATTAGGAAGAAGGAATTCACAATTACGTAGGTGTTAGTAATTAAAGAGCGATTACGCAAACGCGTTACAGAGAGTCTCATCTTGATCTCTGTATATCTTGATGAGTGGCGGCGGAACTCCTCTCGATGGCTTCTCTTAGCTAGGGGGATAGGCAGAAGGGAAGAGAGAGATATCGAAAGATAAGGTCCCCTGCACACGAATGGCCGCCGTTGTCGGGGCGCAGCGAGATCGCGTGGCGTGACTCTTATTTATTTCCAACGGAAGTTGACTGGAATATATTTTACCGTGTCGGTCCACACCCCCGTATTCTACTCCCTTTTCCGGAGCTTCCTCCTGGCGCTACGCTCTCGAGAAGAGAGCGGAGACGTGCGAACAGGAAGCGCGAACTTGGCGGATTTTTTATGGGAAAAATGGCGGCTCTCACCCGCATTCTCACCCTTGGACGAGTTGCGGGGACGAATCGTGGCTAGAATTGAGAATATGTGTTACCGAAATGCATAAAATATCGAAATGAATGCTGAGGAGAATAATTTTGCGAATGGAATCGAGAATTTATTCATTTAGTAATCGTCTAAATTCTTCGTTTCTCCTATTTATTTTGCTGAATTCGTCATTAGATGAAACGAAATAAAAGTAACAAAATATTTTAATATTAAACAACTCTTTAAAAAACGGAACAAACCAGATTTGAACGATGAAAGAGCATAAAAGCCAACGCAGGGTGACAATGCAATAATATATTACTTTGCTTTACATACATAACGATAAATGTTTCGATCATATTTGTTTGCATATTTCTCTTCCCCTTTTTTTAAAAAATTCTAATGTAAGAAATCAAATCAAAAATGCTCAAAAATATTTGAGAAATGTTAAAATAATAATATAAAATAATATTAAAATTTGAATGATGAGAGAGAGAAGAAGCATAAAAGCCAATGCAGGGTGACAATGCAATAATATATTACTTTACATATATAACGATAAATGTTTCGAAGATAACCATATGTCTGGTCACTTTCAATATGCAAATTAAAAACATATCAGCTGCTACTTTGATATATTTTTGATTGCGATCTTGAGGGTAACCAGATATATGATCGAAACATTTATCGTTATGTATGTAAAGCAAAGTAATATATTATTGCATTGTCACCCTGCGTTGGCTTTTATGCTCTTTCATCGTTCAAATCTGGTTTGTTCCGTTTTTTAAAGAGTTGTTTAATATTAAAATATTTTGTTACTTTTATTTGGTTTCATCTAATGACGAATTCAGCAAAATAAATAGGAGAAACGACGAATTTAGACGATTACTAAATGAATAAATTCTCCTTTTCAAAACAACGGCACAAACCTTGCTTACTTTGCTTTAAAGACGATTTGTTTACGAAGCGTGAAGCTGCATCTGATCGTTGAGTAAACGGTCTTTTGTTTCTATAGAAGCTCATTAAATTTTCGGAAGATATCATTATTCATTTTACATGTGAATCATATGATAAGACTTATTATCGTTGAAGGGACACATCACCACGATACTACAAATTATATTTAATTTGTTCAGGCCCAGGCATCTGTGGCATCATACGTAAGCAGACGTCTTAAATATTTATGAAGTTGTGAAGATAATGGGTCCCACGTACTCGGCGTCACCTCTTATCTCGCGACGCTGCAACTTTGTTTCTTTATTCATCACCGGAAAGATTTCAATTGTCGGATTTTACGATATTTTCATTATCTCGATCGTAAAGGCGTATTCATCATTTGAATCACATTTTACGGTATACAAGATATTTCGTTTTTTTTCGCAACGATGTGAATATTTATGAATCGATTTATTCGAGAAGATAAGTTCACACGAACTAATTATAAGATTCATAATATTTTGTCAAATTGAATTCAACAATTTGAACTTTATTCGACTCCTTTATGATTTGCCCGAGCAAATTAAGAGAAAGGATTTTGTTAATTTAACAAGCCATCAATATCTTTAACAAGTGACCGGTAAATATGTGATAATAAATTTGGTTTCTGGTTGCTGCTAATCTACTATACATCAACTAATTACTAGCAACAGAAGCAAACTATATAGAATCTAATCTATCTTTCGGATTTTTAGGCTCGTTTACACAAAAATCGTAGATAATGGTGGAGTTTTAAATCGTAGGAAATTGATCAATCACAGTCAAATAGGGAGAATACTTGACTAGAATCGATCAATTTCTTACGATTTGAGACCCTGCGACCATCTACAACTTCTATATATGTAATGAACCTTTTATTTGCAAGCGATATCGATTATTTGTTATGACGAATGAAAAATAATTAATTTGTAATAGTAACTAATCGATCGTTTTTTAAACAAATATCGTTTTAAACACATTCATTTTCTTTTGATTTGTTCCTATAACAAAATCATTTCTCTCAATGCAACACTATGTGTGCAAACGTTTCACGTCTCAATCTATCTTCCTCCATTCTGTGAACGAGTTGATTTCAACTTTTTGTGGATTGTCTCCACCTATCGATTCACACCTTCTCGAGGCACCCTTTCGAGTCGAAAGGGGCACGTTCGCTCGTACGACCACTATGCGCCATCGTCGTCTGGTTAGCAGCTCGCATAAAAGGAGCTCGTTTGGCGACGGGAAGGGGGCTAGAGTGTCGTGGCACTCCTATCCAAAACAGAACGATTAATAACTTTTCAAATCTGTCCTCGGCAGGGTCGTGAGTCGGGGTACCGCGCTTCGGTAGCGCGCGCGTTGGCAAATAAATAGCAGATAAATAAAAGCGCGCGTCTCTCCTACGTCGTGCATTCTGTCGTGTGCGCAGGGTTGCGTGTGCAGATGGCAACAATATGCCGTGAAATATTGCCAGTGGTCGATGTGTGCCACCGCCGCGATATGCACACTGACGTGCATATTCATGCGTGTATATGCGTGCGCCGGTGTCAGCGCGAAACCATGATCGCTAGTGTTCAATATAGGGTGTCTCAGAAATGCAATCTTTAGCTTCAATAACAGATTCTTACATTATCTTAGTATTGTCACTTTTTTTTTGCTAAAATATCAAGAAATCGATACAATTTCCGTTTTATAATTAAAATTGAAAGACTTTTTGTGTGTGTGTGTGTGTGTGTGTGTGTGTGTGTGTGTTTGTATGTGTGTGTGTGTGTGCGTGTGTGTGCGTGAAATATATATTCTTTTTTCAATGTGCGATTAGATGGATGAAAATAACGATGAATATTTTATTGAAATTTAATAAATTTTACTTATGATTTTAATTGGATATTTAAATAATTTTTATCAATGTGTTCAATTTCTTGAAACTCTACAGATAGAAACTAGCAACAGATTCATAAAGAATCTATGATTAAGATTATACTAAGGTTTCATTAAAGTCATCTGAAAATTTAATTGGATACAGATCTGAAAATCTTGTTGAATAATTTCAAGACAGCCTATATGTATAATGCAAGTTTCCGTGCATACATTTCGTTCACTGTACTTATGTACGTACATTTAGAAGATAATCGTCTGCGTGTGCGTGTCATGTGTCGTCACACACGCATGTAGTACTCGCATCCGCATATACAATCACTATACATTCGCATGTTTGAGGTATGCATACATATGCACGACACGTGTTGTTACAGAAGGATCTGACTGTGTCGGTCGTCGTGTCCGCATCCTTGGGCATACATACCTCTCTATATGTATATATGTGTGTTTGAAATTCATGGTGCACCAGGTTATACCGTGGTATAGCACAGCCAAAAAGGGAACACAGTCGAGGCAGTTCCTGAAGGGCAGTACAGGCATCGTGTTATGACTTTCAGAATGGAGAGGCACAATGGCCCAGATCCACGCCGGATAAAATAGTTATTATAATCGTTTTGGCTATGGCTGAAATCGAAGAACGATACACGCGCGAGCTTAAACATGTATGTGTAATACACTGGCGTCATGGAGGAATGTGCGGGTTCGATGGCTAGATTTAGATCGTGAGTCCGTACTTCATCTATTGGGGGACGGAGCATTTAAACAGAAGATGCAATTATTTCTTACTGAATCATAAAAATATTTATTTTAATACATGAATTTTAAGAGTCAAATAAATTCATACATATGTCATGTATAATTTTAAACGATTATGCAAAATAAGTCTTATAGGGACTGCGCAAATTTTAATTTTGTAATTAAAGATGCTATTATTATATTATTATTTCTTAATTAATTATTCTTTTTAATAATTTTTTATTCTTCTTCTTGTCTATGTTTTTA
>NW_017259187.1:1280569-1283848 GCF_001594045.1 Atta colombica
TGATACCTTCTAAGTTTCTAAACATCTTAAATCTCATAAAGTTTTGTAAAGTATCCAATTGCTTGAACTTCCGCTAAGAATTAAAAGTGAGAATAAGAAATTTTCATCTTCCATAATGGTCGAAATCGCGATCGGAAGTGTTCCATTAGTTCGAAAAGATGACTGGAATCCCACCTTTTCTTCGTTGCACCTTCGAGAAAACTCATTGATTCCATTTTTCGGAAAAATCAGTCGAGTGATATATGGGCGTACGCCATTGTCCATGGACCCGAACTTGCAACCTCACCATCTTCTTTCCATCTTTCTCTCGTCATCTTGCTTCTATACGTGGATCTCGCGCGGATAATGGATGATTTTTCGCAGCCATTGTATTCGTGGAGGACACCAGTCTTGGGACCACCGGACATTGTTGTAAACCTTACCGGATCGAGAGAAAACTACCCTCTCCACCTTTACGGCAACCTTTCAACCTCCCTTCTCTTCTATTCCCGTTTCCATTTTTAGAGGCCCCTCAAGTGGATAATTTTCTTGTTATACGTTCGGCATTAGGAAATCCTGGAGGGATCTTCTGTTAAATGTATATCGATTTCAGTCATCGCGATCGACTAAGGAGATACAAAAGTCACGGTAGAATCGCTGCGACTTGATCTTACCGCGGTTTAGGATCTCTAGATATTGGATCTACGCGTGAGTTTAAGGCACTTCATGTTGCACAAATAATCTGCGATAGGTAAAATCGACTTTTTTTGCGACACGCAATCTACTGTTCATTCTTCGTCGAGCAATTTGAAAGAGAGGAACTCGGAGATTGGTGATTTTTTTCATGTTATGAAGGAATTGAAAACGAGGACTCGAATTGAAGTGCGAGTGATTTAATGAACGATGGACGGATATACATTCAAGAGGAATTAAAATCTCGAAATGCACCACGGGAGGGTGATTTCATCGGTGATCTTTCGGAAAATGAAATCAGTCGTTGTGCACGTTAATCATCGTCCGACGCTTATTCAGGTTGGAAAAGGTTCAAAAATATTGTTCCATTTGCACTTCCGAGATTGCAGAACTAACGTCGATTCAATCTTTGATCGCTTCCGTCGTTTTGTGTCACTCCGGGAGTTCCAATGGCGACACGTTTGCGTAGCACCTGCTATGTTTGTATCTACAGATATCCACAGATTTGTTTGCGATACTATGATCACAACGGGACAAGAGCCCAAATCTGTATTAACGAGGAAAAAGCGTTTCCTCTTTCCGCACGAGCGGGCCGGTTGCGAATGTAAGAAGGGCGAAACAGGGAGTAGACAGATAGACGTTTGGGGTTTTCCTGCGAAAACGCAACTGGACTTTTTTGCCAAAGATGGTCGCGCGCGCGTGAGGAAGAGCAAAGAACGAGGGGAGGGAATCAGCCTAAGGGAGAAGAGCACAGGAAAAAAAAAGAACCGCAGATCCGTGGGTAAACGTAACTACCGGTTGATGCGCCGATCATTCCGCCATGTTGGTTTTGAAAGGGAGAGCGCCATCGGCAGATGTTTCTTTACTGAAGTAATTCGAGTGTCTGCTCATTCCCTCTCTTTTCTGTCGTCTCTCTTTCTCTCATTCGCGCGCTTGCTCCAATGCTATCTTTTTCACTCATGCCCCACGAGGGCCTTCATGATACATCCACCTTCCGACGTCTATTGGAAAGCATGTTAGGCTCGCTACCTCCAGATCGCGTTAGGATAAGATAATAGTTGACCCAAATAACATTCTGACGATGCTAGGCAGGATTTCGTTCCCATCTAAGCTGCCTCAGAATTTATCACACCGTTCCACATTTGTTTATACATATATCGAATTCTTGCGAGTATAATGTCAGAAATTTGCATTTTCCTCTTTCTGTCCGTATAATGTATTTGTACAGTTGCTAATAAAAACATTTATCTCTTAGTTAGTGACAGGAAATATATTTAGTGACTAAACGTCCAACAACCAGAAGCTGTTCCTCCAGCATGATATTTGTCGGTTCTCCGAGAATCGCTAGTCAACCGGACACTTCTCATCCTTGATCCGGTTCCTCGTGCATCCTTGCCGTCGCTATCTTGACATTCTGTCGCGACTCCTTGAAAATTCAGTAGCCCAAGAACGTCTCCGCACGTAGGTGCAGTTTAGAGTCGTATATATCCTCGCTGGTTATCTGAGCCCGGGGATGCTACCGTCACTGGACCCTCTCACGGACGCACGTTGAACCGTCCGCACACATACAACCTCTAGAATGCGGGGGACTGGTGTCGCGCCGAGGTTTACACGACGTTTATACGTGTTTATGTAAACGCCGCCAGGTCCAGCGCGCACACGTGTTGCTGCCTCTGCGGTTGCTGCTGTCGCTGACAACCAATCTCTCTCCCAGCTTCCCTCACCGTCTCGCTCATCGTGCGACCTCCACGATCTGATCACCTCTCTCCTTCTCTCCTTCTTTCTGCCTTTTTGTCTCTTTCACTCTCATTTGTTGTAATCCGGGGTAGAGAGATCAAGCTCAGAGATTTTCAGAAACTGCCGGCATAAAAGATAGGGGCGCCACGGACTCGGTATACCCGGTTGTCCGTCTAGAATTACCAGGGTCGGTATCCGGCCGACCTATCATTTCCAAGGAAACCGGTACGAGGACAATCGGTACAGTTCTCACAGAATTCTTTGCGGTATTTTTGTGAGCTGAGCTTCAGGGCGACGCGACTGGGGTGGGTGATTGCCAGATTATATCGAATAATTCGATGACCGTTTCATGCAGCTAATTATCCTGGCATTTATATCAGAAATTTCTTCCTTTTTAAATAATTTTCAAAAATTATAGTGTAACTATTTGTGGCATTATTAAATCGATGAATTACAATTGGTATTTTATCGTGCATCTCATTTGAAAATGAAAAAAGGGGGAATCGTGAGATATTTTTTGAACAATCCGACCCTGGATGTATGGAGAGATTTTTCGCATGTAAAGTACGTCGCATTTATTCGTTAAAAGTGCATATGTACACAAGTTAACTTGTGTACATATATAATTATTACAATATGGAGTATCTTTTGCACCTATCTAACTCGTAATTGTATGTCTTCGTTATGTAGTAACAATGTCTCTGCGTGTCTGAAAATCATTTGATCGTACATAAAATTTTTGCTTGTTTCGGTTTAGATTATGAAATTAAGATTGCAGTATGTATATTTCCTCGAGGCAATAGAATAAAAATTTAGTTTGTGTTCATCCAGTACAAAATATGATATATATATATATATATATATAATTAT
>NW_017259187.1:1283948-1291742 GCF_001594045.1 Atta colombica
AAAGTTAAAGTTGAAAAAAATTAGAATTTTTACGTTTATAATTGACACACTTTAATTATCACGTAATAACTATACGTTACATAATTTTTTTGTGTTTTACTTTCACTTAATTGAAAGTAGCATATCGACAAGATTTTGACTTGCGTGTTTCTCTAAACGCAAGTTACAAACGCCATCATTCGAGAACCCTTAAGAGGGATCAAAGATCCTCATTGAGGCGAAAAGTACACGCGCGCCCTTATCCCTTACTTCGAGGGCTACTGAAAGTCTCGTCAACTTTTGCGCAGTGGCACTCTTCGGAGAAACGTGCAAACAGACGCCGGCCCCGCCGCGTGCTTCAACACGGTTCGAGATTTTTAAAGGAAAACCAAAATAGGCCCCGGTGGGCTTACGCATGGGACAGAACTCAGCAGCGCATTGTTGTAGCTTTGTGCACCGGTGCTAAACGGCACCGCAAAAGGCAGGAAGGAAAAGGAAGGAATGTACGTATAGATGCACGTAGAAGGAAAAGGAAGGAATGTACGTATGGATGCGCGACAGAAGGCTTGTTAGAGATCCATTGTCCGATCTGGGAGCTTTTCCACGTCGAATCCGTCGATGAATCCTAAAGGCGCTTTCCGCGGCAGTCTCGAATCACTGAGAGATCATCTACGTTTGTAATATTTTCACGACAGCCGACGAAACAGGAAAGCGAGGGAGTCTCGAGGGAAAGGTAAAAGATGGAAAGAGAAAAAGGATGTTTGGTCAAAAGAAAATGTTGGGATTAGCATTTTTGGGTTTCGAGAATCGGCACGAATTGTGTTTCGAGTAGCACTATATATACACTGCTATTTTTGGGTACCGCCCTTTCTATCTTCGCCTCCTCTTTTTCTTGTCCAATAGTATTTCAGGTTTTTCGTGCCTTTGAACCATTCTTTCCCATATCCCGTGCTCCTTTGTATCACGTATTTAATATACCGCTTTTTCCTTTTTCGAGCACACCTCGCTCTTTAAAGATCGATTTTTGCAGGCGTAAATCGATGAAGTGTTTCGGTTACATCGTTTTGTGTAACTTTCTTCTATTCATTCATAAAAGGAAAAACCACGGACCAGCTTCAGTTTCATATGAGGAAAGCAGCGAAAAGTTTCGATTTGCTCTCGTCTGCATTCTCATGTCTTATCTCATGTCTTCTCTCTTTTTTTCATGGGTAGTCCTGCCAAGTACCCTCGCAGGCGAGAAGGAAGTTCATGATTTACGTACGGACAGGATTAAGTGGGGAAACCTTGCGCGACGGATACTTGAGAGAATATATAAGGACGAGGGGATAGCAGGGAAAAGAGAGAATACTGGGGAAAGAGCAAATAAGAAGATACATTAACCTTGCTGCAATAACGGCAAGTAATCTTGGAGGAATTTCATTAAATATCATGCAAAAAAAAAAGAACTTCTTTCGATTACGTGAAAAATTCTTTCCCGTTTAGAGTTTATTAAACGAATGCGTACTAATAATATTGATGAGACTAAGGCCAGTATTCTTCGTCGATCATGATTTGAATAAATAGAGTTTTATAAATCTCTAATTATTTATTAATCTATATTTAATTTTTACAAGGATTAGACTCTCCTAATGTTCTTTAATTCATAAAACATTGATTGAGTCTAATCCTTGTAAAAATTAAATATAGATTAATAAATAATTAGAGATTTATAAAACTCTGTTTATTCAAATCATGATCGACTAAGAATACTGGCCTTAGTCTCATCAATATTGTTAGTACGCATTCGTTTAATAAACTCTAAACGGGAAAGAATTTTTCACGATCGAAGGAAGTTCTTTTTTTTTATTTCTTTATTTGTTATTTTGACAATCTTAGATTAATGAATAATAGATTTTAATTATTATTCAAATAAACTCTATGTTCCTGGAACATTTTATCATGTTGTCATCATTTCTTCTATCTGCAATCATATAATGATATGATCATATAATGATATGAAATTGTAGTCTATAAAAATTGTTAAATAATTATATTTTGGGTAGATATTTTTAAAATAATTATTATCTCTCTCTCTCTCTCTCTCTCTCTCTCTCTCTCTCTCTCTCTCTCTGAAATTATACATATATAAATCATTAATAATAATATATTGTTCAAATACAGATTTATAAAATAGAGATCTGTAAAATATTAATTTAATATATGAATCTATAATTAACCATGCTCTCAAATAATTAAAAATTGAAAATTAGTTACGACTATAAATTCCGATCCAAATGAAGAGTCAACACAAAAATAAAAGAAAATAAAAGTTCCCATATTTTTAGAATATTGTATTTCTATTAATAGTGATTTTCTTTCTTTTCTGTTATTACATATAATGTCGTATATTTAGTTTCGACATGAAGCTACGTTGCAAATTGAATAAATCGTTGTATCAGCCAATGTATCAAAGATTAACGTAGCGCTAATCTTTTTATCAACACAATAAGTTTGTGTTAAAGAATACCATTATAAGGTTGCAAAATCATTGAGGAAATCACGCGTACACGATCATGATTTATCGTACGGTAACCGGGGCGGTTTAAACAATGTTACGTGAGTACGAGGAATGCCGAGTTAAACGCACTTTAGTCACGGTTAATTTGGTTAGCCGACGTTTAGTCATTAATAGATGCTGGCGCGGGATCGATCGGTATTTATTGACGGTCGATGATTCGACGTTTTCTCGCGTCGATACACTATGTATCATCGATGGATCTTTCATCTTCAGCTCTCCTCTCGCGGGACGGAACGTTCCGCGAAAGAAAGAGAGAGAGAGAAAGAAAGAGAGATCTCTCTTGGGCACGACAGAGCACTCTCTTCAGAACTTGCTCTCGTGTGTGGGCCAGTTTTAGGCTTATTAATGAACCGAAATCTCTCTCTCTCTCTCTCTCTCTCTCTTTCGTCTAGCGATTAGACGTGAGGCGTGGCGGAAAGATCGCTAAATCAGATCAGGTCAAAGTGAGTCGCAGGTATATTACGCTTTAGCTATTGGACGGATACACGACGACGTTGCAGCTCTTCTCAAAGTATAATTTTTAAAGTTGAAATGTCATATGCATTCGTAAAATATATGATAATTGAATAAACGTGATTTGTATACATTTCTCGAGATAATTATGAAAAGCAGAATTAAAATTATCTTCAAATATTCTTGATGTAATCATAGTTATTTATTATGAAACAATAAAATCTTCACCAAAATCTGAAGATCATCGTATCTGATTGTTCGCAAGTTGTTCATTTTTATTTAAATTATATTGTCATGTATATTACAATATATATATATACAATATACAAAGAATAGTTTTATTGAAATATTTAAAAATTTAGCTAGATACATATCTAAAAATAATTATGCTAATCATAACTAAGTTTTTAAATATTTCAGAAAAATTCTTTCTCGATATTACAATATTGTTCAATTTGATATCAATCATCGCACGTCACAATAATTTTACGTGTCTTCCATTCCACAATCATCTTGAGTGTCCAAGATAATTATTCTGATCGTTCAACAAAATTATTTTCAGATCTGTATGTACCTGAATGTTTAGATATTTAAATAAAATCATTCTTTCTCTCCATATATATGCTACGCTTTTATCATTACATCGAGGTGACATTATGTCGCCGACGGAAAAATGAATTTCCGGAAGCGAGCGCCGAAACCGTCTCGACGTTAATACGACTGCGGTGCGCCGCGCGAATTTATTTGCGAATCATGACGGCCGCGCGGGGGTGAGAAACGAGAACGAGAATGGAGGAAAGAGGGAGAAGGAGGACTCGTGGGAGGGTGGACGGTGGGGACAACCGGGTGGCTGAAGGTAGAATGGCCAGGGGGGAACGAAGAGGACCGGGAGAGAACATAATGTTTCCCACAGCGCGCGGAGTTGTATATTTTATGATATGGCGAGCAATTTGACATCTCGCGCGAGGCATAATTCACGCCCGTGCGGCTCGTGTGTGTGTGTGTGTGTGTGTGTGTGCGTGTGCGTGCGTGTGTGTGTGTGTGTGTGCGTGCGTGCGTGCGTGTGTGTGTGTGTGTGTGTGTGTGTGTGCGCGAATCCTCTCTCGTCTTCCCTATGCGCTGTATCACGCATCGCGAGATCGGGACGTGCACGCGTGTGTACACCGAACACGCACGCGCGCATGAGGAATCGCTCCACACACGCGTGCGTGCACACGCACTCCGCGCGGGACAGGTACGCGTTGCGTCCGAGCGCATCGAAACCATTAGAGGTAGAGGTTCTTCGTAAATATAACGCGGACTGGCGAAACTTACCTCTCTCCTGTATATACGTACGGACGGAACACACATGCACCATGAGCGAGAGGAGAGAGACGCGAAAGAAATGAAAAGTAGAGAATGCAGAATAAAAAAAAGAGATGAAACAACGCGAGCGAGAAAGAGAGAAGAATGAGCAAAAGATGAGACGAGAGAACAACTTTTATGGCGTTCCATCTAATATACACAACACATACTTGACCTTTCCTCTTTTATTTTATATTTTATTTTCGTTATTGCATTATCAACGCAAAACCAAGCATGGTTTTCCAGCAATGCAACTTTATGCACTCGTTTTAAGGACGCAATTAGATCTTTATGCGCTCACGTTTAATACTTTGCAGCTTTAGTATCTCTTTTTATATCTATGCTCTCTTTTTGTTTCGCGTACTTATTTCTCTGCAACGCGTTCCCCTCATGCGAAATTTCATATTTTATACATATAATTTCTTATTTATACAATCGTCCACGCGACGCTGACGCAGACCTCTTTTTTTATCGCTGATACGCCGTTAGCATGTATACACGTCGTTTCACGGTGCGATTTTATTTATTACGACTTTTCACACTTACGTCTCGCAAAGATAATTTTGTTAGATTTGCGTAAAAACTTAGGTAACACCTTTTTGCGATCGCGATAATCGATAGGTTATACTAAATCTTTATATGAATATACATAGAATAATACAGAATATTTTTCCACATGCAACGTTCGCACATTCTATTGTTGGGTGTTATATAAAGATAATACAAATTCCAAATATAATATACACTGTACATTTTTGAAATTACTATTCATTCTTTTAATATTAGAATGCATAGCCACGATTTTTTTCCTTTTCTTAGTGAGGATTATTATTTAAAAGAAATTTTGTTATCTTTTATCTTTGTCTAGTTATAATTAACATTATAATTAATTTTAATTGTTCTGTTTGTTTTTTGTATTTGAAAATTAAAACTTAATTCTATAGAGTATTGTGACATACATGTGTTAGAATCAGTTATTGTTATTTGAGTGCATTTATAATATTCTTGTAAGCGCGATGAAACATCTATTAAGTGGTAATTAAATACTCTGCAGAAAATCCAACAATTCTGGAGTGTGCGATGCGTATATTGTCATGATTTTCGAAGAAAATATTGCCTATTATCTGTTATTTATTAGTCATCGAAATACTAAAAATTATTTATACAGCAGGTTGTATATTATACTCTGTTTAATTGCTGAACAACTTGCAGTGATAAAGTAATTACGTGTTCAATCAAAATGCGATATATAGCGATAGTATTTCTATAAATTGTGGGATATAAATTTATATTATTACACCACTTAATACTTGATGTTTATCATCGTTGCAATTTATTACTTGTATAATGTAGCTACAAACTTTCGCGCAATATTAATTTCATCAAAAAGAGAAACTTGTACTCCCCATAGATGAGAAAGCTTTTGACGAATAATTTTATTCGCATGCATTTGGTGTGAAAAGGTCTTGATTCTTAGCTCTTCTTCAAGAGAAACATTCGCTTATGACATTCTTGGACGTTCGAAACATAATTCGTCAGAGCTTCTTATGAGAAAATTATAACATGCCACACACGGACCCCTGATAATTTCCCTGGTACACGGCGTCGGGTTACGAAATTAAATTACAATAAAGAAATGGGGCTGGTGTGTCCCGACGTCAAAACGACCTGAGACATGTATCCGTATGATTTTTGACGTGGCCCTTTAGGTCAATCCGACATGAGTTCGTGGGACAGGAGGTTTGCCCGATCTTGCCGGTAGATTAGAAGAGAAATTCGAAGTGTTTATATACCCATCGACCGTATAAAAAATGATTCACACCTATTTATAACATAAACGAAATGTTAAGGTTTATCTATTTAATATTAAGAACAATTTTTACGAATATTATCTATTGAAGCAAAATTTTTAAGCATTGTGCAACTACCCAAAGGAAGGTTTCTTCAATTTAAAGAACATTTCTTTGCTGTAAATTAAAGAAAAAAATTTCTTTGATTTCAACATCAACTTTTGAAATCAAATACATTTTTTAAATTGATTACAAAAAATTATATTCAAATCAAAGAAATTTTTTCTTTAACCATATCATAAGGAAACATTTCTTTGAATCGAAGAAACCTTTCTCTGGATGACGGATAATTGAATAAAATTTATATTGTATATAAATATTGTGCCATATAGCAGTAATACGTCTTTCAATATAACTATGAACATAACAAAAGTGAGGTTCGGTAAAAATTTTAGAGCGAGCGACAAACGTGAAAGAGACAGGATATCCGCCGATAAATCTTGCACATACATATTGCCAGCATTAGCAGATATGTGTTGGCTGAATCTTGGCTTCCATCCATTTCTTGAAAAGAGAAAAAGTAATGCTCTAATATGGAAAGAATTAAATACCGTAAAAATTTTGTTTTTCTTTATATCAAGTTAGTGAGGCAAAAACTCGGATGATTCTCTATTACGTGCGTGAGTTACGAGCTCGTTTATTCGCGATGGCCGTTAACTAAACGAAACGGTGACAAATTCGAACAACAATAGGAAGTCGATCTCGCTATACGAAGTTGGAGTCTCACGGTCAGGAACCGGAGGCACAAGGTGGGCACGCGGTCACTGTTAGGTATACGCGAACGCGTCCCTACATCTGCCCGCACTAACGACCTATGTAAATGTTCTATCTGTTATCCTTGTCTCTTATCATCTTTTCCTCCTCCTCCTCCCCCTAACTCCTCCCGCATCTCCTCGACGACGATTTCACCGTGGACGAAATGGCAGAGAGATACAAAGTGGGAGTGAATGCGAGAGAGGGAGAAAACGTTGCGAGGAAGAGACGAGAAGACCGCGAGAGAAAAGAGGACCGAAGAGGAGAAGAAGAAGAAGGTCCAGCATTCCAGAGCCCAGTCTCGACCCGCGACCCTCGCCCCCTAAATCATCCACCGCAGCTAGGCCGCAATTCCGTTTTGTTTTCTCCGCTCCTCTGCTCGTTCCTCCTTTTTTCCTCCCTCCGCGTTTCTTTTTTTTTTTTTTTTATTTATTTCCCCTTCCTTTTTCAACCTTTTCTACCGGACTACGGAGACAACCAACCGACCCTCTGCCTTCTCCTCCTTCTTCGTCTTCTTCTCCTACGTCCGCCAATGTTCCTCCAGCGCGTTTTGACGGGAGAGAACTGTGGGAAAAACGTCGTAGACCTGCGCGACCCATTACGAGGGTGACGGGCCATGATAATGAGCTCTTCGTGAAGACTCTTCGACTTGGATTTTTGACTCGGTCGACGTATCATTCGTGGAGAAATCTTGCCACGTGCTCATCAATTTTTGCGAAATTTTGACGTTCGGTAGCATTTAGATAGTTGGAGTAACTCGATAGAGTTACAAAAAGAATTAGTGATGAAGATTGATAGTGACAATAATGATCTTCCAAATCTTATTTTATCCAATTTTAATTACAATATATATATATA
>NW_017259187.1:1291842-1296483 GCF_001594045.1 Atta colombica
TATCAAATTGAAATTTATTATTGTATTATTTTTGTATTATATTTTACTGTCTTTTAACAATTTTTCTAGAGAAAAAAATCAAATACTTAAATAATTTTATTTTTTTGACGTTGCAACATCTGTATCTTTAACTATATATATATATATGTATATATATGTATATACATATATAAATTATATATTTATATATTATCAATTAGCGCAATAAAATTTTAAAACGGACAAAATGGAAGATGATTATCATTACATTAGAAAGTGAGAAAGCAACGACACAGACAAGATTGTAGAATAAGAAAGATAGAGTTGCAGAAAATGGAGAAAGCGTGAGTAGCCAATTAGTTAACGTGGATCGGCTAATTAGTCGAGTGAATATATGCTTATTCGTATACGTGCTCGCATATGCATTATAAAACCCATTTCATGGATGCGCGAAGATAAACTATGTGTACACAACTACAACCATAGGAACCATCAATATTTAGCTATTTGAAATCATTAATATTCGATGATTTGCGAACAATCCAAATTACTAATAATCTTCTAAAACGGTCTCGTTTTTTCGCAAAAAGTGTAGGTACAAATGTAGTGTAGTAACAAATTGGCAAGTTTTATTTTAACTATGTATATTATGCACGATATCGATTAGAATTTATCACAGTGACCTAGATTCATGTTGTCTCGAACTTTATCAGTAATAATGTGTATTCGGTAAATTTCTGATGAATTTGAGATCATATGGCAGACAAGGAGCATTCACGATTACACGAGACATCGCCGGTTTTATACGCTCGCCACTCGTTGACACGCAACAAGCTGAGTGTACGCGCGCACACGCCCCAACACCGACGCCGGCATTTAAATGCACGAAAGTATAATGTTACGGACACTCGATATTTTCTCGATGATCGTCATTGTACGACGGCATCTTTAACGTACGCGGCGCAAGAGAGGAGCGCCCAGTATTATTTCGACGGGGGCTACCGTACCAATGACGGCAGCCAGCGGCAAAACTCGGAGTGATTTACCCCGTCTTCGGTTACCCGCTTGCATTGATGCGCAACAAGAAGCGCATCGTGAGATGCCAGCTCCCGTATAAAGAGCTTTCTACTGGTGCTCTCTACCGTTGAGAATCGTAGAACCGCGAGCAGACTTTAATGACCGCTCAACGTGGTTTGACTCTCCGGGACTTGCGACATAAAGTCGAGAATTAAATCCAGGAGATTCCTAAGATAATTAAATATGCGGGGTATCTCAAATACATTAGTATATACTTCTTACTTCCTTCCCGGTTTCTTTAATCAACATGAAGTTAATTTGTTTATAATTTAAATTTAAATATATGTCATCTGTCTATACAAATAAATTGCAAATATTTCCAATAACAGATTTTAATCAAATTCTGTTAATATGAAATTCATTTGAGAATAAGCAAAATTCATCTTTGCATTTTGAAAAAATTTGTAAGTTGTATATGTAATAATCTCTCTCTTCTAAAGTATAAATTAAAGAAAATCTAACTATGTGTTTACTAAAAACATTTTTTTAATTTTATGTATTAATTATAGAAGCGAAAAAGAATTTAAAAGTTTTTAGAATTATAAAGTTTTGATTAATTAAAATTTCTTCTACGAATAGAATATGAAGATTACGTATTTATTATATTGGGTTGTCCGGAAAGTTCGTGCCGATTTTGAAGGAAAATTGAACACAGAAGATTTAAATTTTAGTATACATTTATTAAATTATATAGATTAGTCGGCACGAACTTTATAATAAAAAATAATAAAAAATAATAATAAAAAAATAATAATAATAAATAGACTTTTTGTCTTTGTGAGATTCTACCTCGACATTAGGATTGATGAAATAAACTACAAAATGCAAGCTAAAGTTAAACGCGGTTTGCTAAAAAAAACATCTTCAATCAAATCAAGTTGAGTTTGTTGAAATTGATCCGAGTACACTGGATGTCTCAATCTTCCGAAAGCTTGATAAATCAGCGAAATCACGACTGTGTAATCGCTCAGAGAATACCACGTGCGCATGAGAGAGCGAAGTATTTAAATCATCCGGCAAATATATACATTCTGTAGCATTTAGCGCTTCGCGTTAAACGATAAATTCGATTTCGATTAGACGGCCCCACAGCCGAAAAAATATCACGTGCGAGCGGAGGCGCCAATAAACGCCGGGGCGCAGCGGACTTTTTCAAGAATGGCAACATTAGCCCGCGGACGTCTGGCTACAAACAGAATAATATACAGTCGCTTAGCGGTGCGCTTAATGCCCCCGTACTATTTTATAACAGCGCCGGTTTGCCCGGTCCGCGAGCCGTATCTTCCAATCTATATCCAGTCGAAGAACGGAAAAGGGAGACGAGGTAGGCCGGGGAGGGGGAGGGGGGGTGGCAGTAAGAACAGAACGAAAAGGAGCGTTTATTCTGAACAGAAGAGCGGAGCGGAGTTATTTTCTTGTCGAACAGCTCATCCCCCGGTGGAAGATAACCAGAAATGTTTGATTTCTTTTAGCGCCCCGTACACGCGGGATATCTCATCCCGTTTTTGCACCTACGCATTTACGTCAACCGGCGCGAAACTGAATGTTCCTGGTGAGGAAACACCTCAAAGGATTTCAGAATGCATGACCGTAATTTATCCGGAAAGACAGGTACATACGCTACGTTCGCGTCGATCGAATTCATCGAAGGCAATACGAGGATAATTTCTATAATTATTCGTAACATACAATCGCTAGATTGCATTTGTATAAACGTACACTGGAATTCGAGTAGACTCTTCAAATGTCTTTCTCGCGACATTCCATGCAGCGTCGTTTCTGCACTATTATAAAAAAACCAATCCAATCTCTTGAGTTGAATAACATTTTTTATTTTTAACTTTTATGTGTCAAAACATATAAATCAATCCATTCCTCTGGTTTCAACATGATGTACTTATTAATACGTATACATTTAGTAAATAATAAACTAAATTCGAGTCAAATTTAATACATTTTTTTTAAAATTAAATTTGTAATTCCAGTGTTTAATCAAATTAACGACATATTGAGTAAGACCTGCAGAAATAATTAAAAGTAACTCAAAATTGGTATAATTGGATATTATGAATTTAAAAGTGTATATTACTTATAATATGTAGATGTATAATATGTAGATGAAATTTGTACGTTTCTTTATGAAAGTTCTAATCGAAAACACAAGAAATTTGTCGCTGATTAATCATCTCCTATCGCAAAATGTGCAATATTATATGTTGTTTAATTATAAGGAAGTTACTTGACTATTATTGCATCGTGTGTTGCATGATTGATTTACAACGACATTCCTGAGGGACGTGACTATCATTGCGAGAAAATAATCAATACGTTAATGAGCGTTAATATCGGCAGGAGGTGTCTGCGATGAAGGCAGACGCTTTTAATTGCTGCGAATGTGTGTCGCGAATATTTCATCGCGAACTGTGACATTCTGTTAGCCGCGACATTAATGTTAGTTCGCAATTACGTTTCCAAAAGGGTTTCCATCAAACTACAACGTTAATGAGAAACCTGTTTATCACGTTGAATTCTTCAGAGAACATATAATGCAATACGTGAATATATAATATATATTAATTGTCAGTTCAAATGTAAATAAATTAGTATTAATCAATTAATCTAAAATATCTATTCAACAATAACCAATTTGATAGATTCACAAAATTTTTTTTTGTTTTTTCATGAAAACTACAAAAATTAAGAATCAAATTTCAGAATATTATTAAGCATTTCGAGTAAAAAGCGAATACAAAAAAATAAAATTAATTTATAAATTTTCTTATTGTGTGTTGCAAAATAAGCGATGTTAAATTATTGAATTTAGATATACACGAGACATTAATGATGGGAGCTGTTTTGTGCATGCATCAATAACGGTACGTGATTGAGGGAAAAGGATAGGAAGCGCGACGCCTCGTTATTTTTTCAGCTGAGTGATCAAGAGACTAGCCATTACTAGTGTCTATCACCAAAGAGTAGGCACGCGTGCGTTTAGGAGAAGTAATTAACCAGTCGTGTTTTTAGGGAAGCCACTCGCGTGCCATTCGATTTTTACTAGTGTTATATCTACACTACGAAAAATATCTAATTAAAAATAGAAAAACTAGATAATTCTGATTATAATCAGAATTCCTGTTATTTTTCTGCTGTGCTTGACTTAGCGCCGAGACATTATCGTGTCTCCCGAATTCTTGTAGATTTAGAATTCTTGTAGATTTAACCAGAAAATTATGTATAATCCGTCGACCATTTTCAATCAAAATTCCAACCAGACATTTTTCTCAGTTTTAGATATTAAAAGAGTGATGGTAACCCGATCCTTTGAATTAAATAACATTTTATTATTTTTAATTTTTGTGTGCATTAAAATGTAAATTAATTTTTATTATTTTTAAAGTAAACTCTATATAAATAACGTCTATTAACGTGCACTTAATAAATAATAAATTAAATTGAGTCTAATTTATATTTTCTTGAAATTATTTAACTGTATTATTTTAAATTAACGACATATAGAGTGCGAGCAGTAGCGATATACCTATAATAAATGATTTTAATAACTCAAATTGGATATAAATTAAAGAT
>NW_017259187.1:1296583-1296895 GCF_001594045.1 Atta colombica
TTCGATTTTCATTCTTCTAATTCTAATTCTGTTGTTTCGATCTTTATTGACTATCTGTCAAAGTCGAGACACTATTAATCGTATCAACATTCGCTTCCGACAAACTAAAGACAGACTTTGTCTGCGTAAATACGTCGCTTCTCAACTCTCAATGTTTAATACTCTCTTAGAATGCATAAACCCATGTTTATTTTAAATAATTGATGTCTATACATACTTAGAAAGACAGAAGTTATTTAACAGATAAATAAATTGAAGAAACTGATATTTTAAATCATTGTTTTAATATATGAAATATTTATATATAAAATT
>NW_017259187.1:1296995-1298166 GCF_001594045.1 Atta colombica
TAATTTATGAAAAATTTAATAAATTATGAGAGCTTTAAAACAAAACAATTTAATGCACTTTATTTTATTTTAGAAACATTTTGCGTAATTATTCATTCTTAGTAATAATAATAGTAACAATAATAATAATAACAAATAAATAGATAAAAATTATTGTATTCATTACAATTATTGTAAGAATCTATATACAAAATTCTTAAGTTAGAATCTTTATTATTTTGAAAGCAGTTCGAATTTTATAGCAATATATGCAAATCGCTGGCATACTCACATTATTTGATTACTCGTTTTATTTTTTTGAGTTTCTCTGCGCGCATAGGAAATGAGTTATATTTTTATAGACCGTTGCGAACTAAATTGACGGGTTAAGGGCGCGCTTTCGGCACTTTCGCTGGACCATATAGCCGAAATCGTTAGAGCTTTCATAGGTGAGAGAATGCCGGAGGCTACGACTAAAAGACGGCCTGACGACCGGGCGCGCGCTACTTTTGCAACAAATCTTTCTGTCTAAATCAGTTTCGCGAGTGAGATAAGTGTTTCGGCATCGAACCCTCGTAACTTGAGATGAGAGAGAAAATGCTCGTAAATCAGGCCTACTGATTCAATACGTTGAATTACTTTTGCGATATGACCACAGAGATGTCTAGATTTAGAGGATTATTATATTTAAGATGCAGAATACAGAGATATTTTATTGTTAGAGATTTATATCGGAATGACTTCAGACTTTTATTAAGAGACAATAAGAACACTATAATATACAATCATTACACAATTTACATCCCTTACAAAAATTTAATACTGTAAGACAGTAATTAATTACTTATTTGATGTACTAAAACAATAGTGCTTTTAATACTTAAAATAAGTAATTAATTACTGTCTTTTAGTATTCAATTTTTTTCAGTGTTGGCAAATATTAGATTTCAATAAAGGATATTTACGAGAAATTAAGCTTACACCATAGATGTGATTCCTCGACTAATATAAGGTTAGTTGACAATCTCCAATATTTATAAATACTTTGTGCATGTTAATTCTTATATTGTTCTGGACTTCGATCTGTTTGTCCCCTAACTTGATTATTTGAAAATAATTAATGTTTCATGTGATATTGAATTCGTTGCGAATTTGAGAAAACAGTTTGTCAATGTATATATATATATATATA
>NW_017259187.1:1298266-1300375 GCF_001594045.1 Atta colombica
GCAAAAGAGAGTCTATAAATCTCATAAATAATTGTAATAAATTAAAATTTATAAATATATGAAATATTATGCAAAACAAGTTTTTAATATTTTTAACATTTATGATACTTCAACTATTTCGGCATAGTCTCATATTACCCAAATATATTTAATATCCTAAATTATCGTGTAATCTATTCTTGTTATATACGTAAACCATTGTTCTAATAATATATAACTATCTTGACATGAGAAATGAGAGATAGTTTCAATTTTCACCGATTAATCCTCCGTATTGTGCTCGCGTGGCGGATAACGTCGATTTATCGTGATCCGCTCAATTACTATCTCCAATGGCGATTCGTTCCTCAATATAAAAATAACGGGAATATTCCGAGTTTCGTCTTTGCGCCTCTCGCCTTATATTTCACGCTGTCAAAAGATGAGTGAGCGCGTCGTGTCGAGCGATCGATGAAGGTGTGGGCGGTCAAGTAACAAAGCGCGTGGTATAAACAGAAACGTGGGGTGGTTTTTTTATTGGCGGCTGCTTTTCGAGGTGCAGGCGCGAAGAACTGTCTCGCCCTTATCGACCCACGAACTTGTCCATGGACTTTTCCGCGTTGCTGTACCGATGATACTTTATGATTCATCTTTGCAATGCGTTAAAAAACATGATATTTCTGCGATCGAGGATAAGATAATGATCCTATCTGATAGTATTAACATGTGTTTTTTATTATATCTTTCTTTTTAAGAAAAAAGCTCTTGCTGTTGTAAACGAAATTTCTCAAAAAATTAACCTAGATTTTAATTCAAAGAGTCCATTAATATTATAGATTTTTTTGTATGGAGGAGAAATCTGACACAAAGATGGCACGATTTTTAGTTCAAATCGATATCAAATCGTCTTACTGAATTTTCGACGTTTTTTTTTATTTTGAGCTTTCGTTGGCGATGGCGTTGGAGATATGAGACGATCTATCGATCTTCGTCGGGCATTCTCGAGAAATATCGCAGAATTATATATATCTGTCAACCGCAGCCGTCTGGAGGATTGTGGTCCGATTTCACGATGCGCATTATCTCTAAATCGAATTTCTCGATTTGATCGAGGTGTGCGTTGGCTGGTCGTTCCGATCGATCTTCCCGACAGAAAGATTCCGATAAGTCGTCGATACGATAATCTCGCGCCCGCATCGTTTCTCTGTCTGACCTCGGCGCAATGCCGCTGTCATCGTTCCTAGAAGTATCTGTCTTGGTATTGTTACGCAAAATGCATAAATTCCGTATGGATTCCTTTGCGAATTCACACAAAAAGTTTACAGTCTATTGATTTTGCGCAGCATTATGAATTGACTCATGCTTTCGTTGGTATCCCATATTAAACATTTCATTGAGGAAATTCAAGCTTAATCTATTGTATAATCCGTTTTTTCGGCACGCTGATCACTCTGTCATTTCAAGACAGAATAGAACCAAGATCTATGTGTAGAGAGATGCCTCCAAACTTGGTTTTGCAGGATGGGGTTGTAGTTTGATGGTTTTGTAGTAAATCCAGAATCAGACGCAGTGATATACTAGCACCGCTTAACCCGCCATTAAGCTCCCTTGATTTAATTCTTAAGGTAACTTAATTAAGTTCTAGGAAGGAAAATTAAAAAAAATTAAGCTAAAAACCTTAATTAAAGACTTAATTTAACTTAAACTAAGTTTCTTTAGCTTAAGGTCTCTTCCTAAGAATTTAATAAACTTCCTACACTGAGAAAATTGATTAATATGAATAATTATTTATTTTGTTGGTATGCTAACCAAATTTTGATTAGAACAACACAATTTCTTAATTAAAAAATAAGGAAGTGTTTGTAAGTCACATATCAACAAAATAAATTATTTATACTAGTAAGTTATTTGTAACAAATATTTCTTTCAGTAAAGAATTCTTCCTAAAAACTTAATGAAGTTACTTTAAGAATTATATTAAGTATTCTAAAATTAAGTGTTTTTTAATTTCCTTCTTTCATTAAATTTCTCAATCTTTTTGCTATCGGTTATAAATGTACAATAAGAAAAAGTTCTGTACATACATACATACACATATATATATATATATATATATATATATGTGAGTGT
>NW_017259187.1:1300491-1303360 GCF_001594045.1 Atta colombica
TATATATATATATATATATGATTGTTTTTTCGCACTTTTTTTTGTAGATTTCGATATTGGATTAATAATTTTCAATTTCTATTCTTTATTCGATCTCGAAGTTTAGATTAGAATTTGATTTTATCAAGATGTAATACTGATTTGTGTGATGTGATGGATGGATACTTGCGTTCGTCTCGACAAATTTCCACTGTTCCCCACTTCGATTCGAATTCGTTCGATCTTATAATTCATCATTCGTTGAAAACTTCCGAACCGTCGTTGGTTATCACACGTACAAATACACTCGGCATACACGAGCGCCGTCGATTTCCAACCGGCGGCCCTCCGCTTGAGTAAATATCGTCTCGCGCTTCGGGCAACGCTCCTCGTGTGGCCCCGTACTTCTCATAATTTCTCGTGGTCTCTTTATCCGATCCGGCTCTTCTCATTTTATTGTCCCGTCGTCTCTTCTCCGTCCTTCTACCGTCTTCGTCGAGAGACGCATCCTTCGTACTCTCGGCATTCCGTGAGGTGAATCCACCAGCTTCCACTCTTCCAACGTCTTTCAAGCTACACCCTCTCCATGTCGTGCCCCGATGATGCAAAAATATGGAAGTATACTGGCCTCTCCACGCCTGAAAGTAATTGCCTGTACACTGGTACACAGGCTAACTCACGGCGTAGCAACCATCGGTAACTCCTCGGGATTGGTAACTCCACTGGAGACATTTCAGAGACGATGTGACTTCCGGCAAAATAGTAGCGATTTTCGACGATATCATACGTCACACTAAGGTATACGCGTGGAATAAAAGCACAATCCTGATGTTTTCACAAACATCAGGAGCAAAACACACACAATTAATGATTAATGATTAATGATTTCAACATCATTCAGGTCTACATATCAGTACACACGTGAATTTAAGGATTCTGAGACAGCGAAAAAAATTAAGAAATGCTCCATTTGCAATATTTTTATTTCCTCTGTCTGGAATCTCTTTTTTGTCCAATGAAAGTTTTTTTTTACTGTTTTAGACTTTTAAAGATATGAAAAAATTCAGAGTTACTTTTCAATATCTCTGTTACATTATCAATTTTTTATAATTCAAATGTTAATACCTTCAAATTGAAATTTGAGAAAAATGAGAAATGAAAGAAATGTAATGAAATTTTACTTCTGCTGGAAAAAACAGATTGCAGACAGAATTATACACAATTGGAAAATTTGTATTAAAGTTAATTAATTTTAATTCAATTTAATATTTCATGTATCCTAAACAGTTAACTTAAATTTTTATATTAATTTAACACAAGATGAATATATTAGGAAGTAACATAAATATTATGTTAGAGTAAAGAATTTATATAAAAAAAGTAACATTGATACAATTTGTAAGCAAGCATATTTTAATATTTTTCAGTAAAATTAACATTTATGATATTAAATTAATACATACTTTATTCATTTATTTTAAAATTTACGTTTTAAAATATTTTTGTGTTATTTATTCACTTGCTCATGAATTACTGTTAATACTCAAATATATTAAAAATTCAGTACAAAATTTTAATAAGAATTTGAATCATTTACGATATAAATATAAAACATTGTTTTTTACTGTGTAAGATACATATTTTGTCGATAATAAAATATTTCAAAAGAGCGCTCATGGCAGAATGGCTCGTCGCCAAACTAAAAAAAAAGTCGAAACATTCGAAAAGTTTACTCCCAAAAAATTGGCGATTAGGACCAGCGAGCTTTTCGCCGCTCTGTTTATCATCACTGGTGACAATTAAGGGATTAGCGAAACCGGTTCGCGTATTTTCTTTCATAAGCGAGTTGTGTCGCAGCCTGAATAAGTAGCCATTTACTTGCCTGCACGTATGGCCCTTTCTCGACACGGTGGTTCGCCCCCTACTTAACGCTTATTCCCCACATCCCTTCGTGAACGACTCATCCCGTATCATCCCCCTATTCTTTGCCATCTAACCCTCCAAAAATCCTGACCAATGGCATACAAGCATAGGATCCATTGTTGATTTGACCAATCGTTGCTGCCCGTTCCACGCACACGCAAAATCGGTTTCACGCGTAACACACTATTCTTTGCACTTCTCCCCTTCCGCCTGTTTGCCATATTCTCTGCTGCGGGAAAGAGGGGAGAAGAGCTATAAGCTGCTTTAAAATGCATATCGATTTATCCTAATGACCGACGCCGTTCCACCAGGTTGCATCTACGGATTAATAGAACAGATAGTCCACGGGAAGAGAATGATTTGACAGCACACGCTTTATTTTCCAATTGCGCGGCGAACAGATTGTGACCGGTTACCGCAGTTGCTTACTTTTTCTATATTCGTTCTTCACGTTCATGTGTGTCTACAATAAGCGGCAATATTTCAGTCTTCCTCAAATCGCCGTATTATCGTACAGTTACGATAGATTGACGTTCCGATGCCGCGACTCGAAATCATTTCTATGCTAATGGATGCTGCGTTCCATCGATCATTGTTAAATGCAACGTCACCAAGTCTTGTACTTGTAGGCTATTTGCGCTTCGGATCTTTATGACGCTAAAGCACGATATTGACACATTATGATAATATAATTATAATATAATGCTCTCTATATATGCTAAAACGATTATTTCTGAATGTTATACAAGAATAATATATTTATGTAGAGGATAAGTTGAAGCTGATTATGAGATAGTTTAAAATATTTTCTCTTTTGGAAGAAAAATTGATAATAATTATTAATATTGAAAGGGAAATTATTATGAATATTATGAATTATGAATTAATGCTCCATTAATGTAATAATTGAAATAGATATAAATGGAAAAATAGAATTATTTGTACCTAAGTATTCTTTGCAAGTATA
>NW_017259187.1:1303460-1306171 GCF_001594045.1 Atta colombica
TGTACTATTATTTATTTTGAGACGCGTCTTTTTCGTATGAATGCAATTTTTTCTTTTATTTATCTATAATATATGTTTCTCTTTTCTTGTTATTTTTAGTGTTGCATTGAATCCCTCTTTTCATTTCAAGTTATATTGAATTATTTTTCTCTATTGTATATCTCTGTAGTACCTAATGAATCGTAACAATTAATAATTATTTTTTATTATAAGAAGAAGACACGTATATATATTTCCGCTCAGCTCGAACAATAATTAATATATAATTATTTGCTAGCGATTTATATTAAGTAAATGAAAAAAAAAAAGAAATAGAAAAATCTCAACTTTTTAAAAAGAATTTTGTTTACATAATACATATGTCATATGTTGTTTATGCATGGATGCACAATTTACATTTCATAATGTCAAGCAATAATTTTCCAGATAATTCCGAATTATGCGCATTTAAATTCGTTTCACTTTGTTTGAACAAAACAATAGAGGAATATGTGTGGAATATACACAAGAGAAAAATATTTACGGTACCGTTTGTGAGAATGACAGAATGGTGCTGCCAAATCGCATTTACGTATTCCAAATAGAAGAAGCGAGAAGAGCAAGGAAAAAAGGAGGCGTAATAAAGAGGCGTGATGCGTGTATACGCGCGCATTTACAAGCAATGTGCGAAAACAATGCGTGAAGCCGTGCATGGATCGAGGATCATTTCTTGAAAAAGCTAATTTATCTCGACGAGGGAGTCGCATGAGGGTTGTCGTTGCCGTGTACGCACATAGAAATGAGTTCATTCGTCTCGCACTTTTAATCGTTTCGAATAAAGATTTATACACGTTTATATCTTGGTGCCAACATCGCGTTTGAACAAATATAATTATAAATATAAACTAAAAAGAGTATTCGTGTTTTAGTAAAAAAAATACTTCATATTATAAAGTATTTTACTAAAACACGAATACTCTTTTTAGTTTATATTTATAATTAAATCTTTATAGAAAAAATACATAATTTATTGAAATAAAAAGAATATTTTTGAAAATTAAAGAATTAAAATTTTACGAAATTGGATGCAAGCTATTATTTCATCGATAAAATAAAACTAAATATTTTATGCAAAGAAACTTTTGTGTAATTAATTAGATAGAGTATTTAAGAATATGCATATTAAATTTGATTGTAAAATGTTAACAATTTGATTGTAAAATGTCTTATTTATTAGAATCATTGTTTCTAAAAAATATATAGTTTCGAGAAAAACTTGATTATATAGTTTGCATTGAAAACCATATATGTAAAATTTCATCATTTTGTTATTGATGTTAGTTTTGTGTTTGATTTGTATTGTAAAAAATTAGATATTATTACTATTTAAAAAATTATTACTATATATAAAAATACATAATAAAAATACACAATATTGCGTTTTGTAGCAATATAATTTTATTTGATGTCATTTCCAAAACAAATTTTCAATTAAATGCATTTCGTTTTGTATTTATTTTATTATTATTTTGAGAAAAAACTTTGTATATATGACTAATTGTATACATAATCGATTTTCTTTGAATTAATATACTTTATTAATTTAATCATTTTTTATTCATAAGATCTTTTTTATTAATTTGTTGATTTGTCAATAGTCATTTCTAGAGATTATTTTATTTTAGTGACTTTTTATTTCTTTTTATTATTACACTAGAAAGTACAATTAGAAAATCACTCAGATTAAAGATTATGGCGTAGAGTTCTTGGTAGACCTTTATGAAAAATGATGGAAATCATTGATTTATAATTTTTTAAATATAATAAAAATATAATAAAATAAATGAAACGTATATACATGTATAAAATTTATCGGTATATTAGTATTGTTTTCTTCCTGCTTCGGAAATATTTCACAGACATAGATTTAAAATTTTAAGATACTGTTTCAAGACATAAATCTTTAGAAAAATACAAATAAAACTTGATTTTATCAAATGTTTACTCTGGCATGAACTCCTAAGCTTTCAAGTAGAGTACAATAGTTGTTATAACAATATATATCCCAATCTGCGACAGAGGGTGGCACAATGTCGATCTGGGCGTCCCAAAGTGTCAACTGTATCGTTGAGAGAAGGGGCCACGGGAGAGAGAGCTCACATTCTACAATGGCGTCGGAAGGGTGGCGTTTGTTATAAATGAAAACGAAATTTAATCACACGTGATATACTGCTTTCAGTATACGGGGTGGGTATGACGATGAGCGCACGAATTCGCATCGTGTGAACGAAAATACGGGCACCTGCGACTGTTAGTGGGATCCCGGATGCGTATACCCCCTGTGCGATTTCATTATTAAAAGTCATTAAGAGCGAGTGGGTACGCGCAAAATAATATACATATCCGACATATTACCGCACGTGTTTCTAAATTACGCGAAAGGGTTGATAGATTTCTTTGAGTTAGCCAAGAGTTATGACTGATAGTATCTGATATTTTTATGATTACATCTTTATCATAATTACATCTATTTTTATGATTACATCTCTATTTATTTTATTTATAATTTTTTTTAAATTTTAATTAAGAGAATAAATTAAGTTAGATAGAATTAATAGATTGAATTAAAGTTTTATATATAAATTATATCTAAATAAACATCAAAGAAAGAAGTAACCAACAAAAAATGTTAGAATTATTATTATTATTATATTATACTATTGATAAAATAC
>NW_017259187.1:1306271-1312668 GCF_001594045.1 Atta colombica
AGAATATAAAACAGAATAATCCGTAGTTACTTTTAATTAGTAAATTCAATGTTACTTATAATTAATGCAATCATCAACAAATATTCATTATTTTTTAGTAATAATAATACATAGATTCATGTTTAGAGATTACATTACTTTGGTTTACAGCCTGTAATTATTAGAATTGTTTACACCAATTAAAAAATATATAAATATATATATAATTTCTTATTTTTTAATAGGTTATCTTAGATAAGATTACTATCATAGAATTAATAATTATAATGAAACGTTTTATATATTGGCTATTGACAAGGACAATGTAATTTTTTCCTCATTTATTCTTTAAAAATGAGTAGTATAAATCTCTGTGATTTATTTATGCATTTTAATCATTTAAGTATTCTCTATGACGGTATTACAACCTCTTAAATAAAAAAAAAACAAGAATACAACTTGAAATGGATATCAGCAACTGGATATTTCTTATCTATTTCCTACTTAGATCACTAAAATAATTATAATAAAAGAAAGATAAACTCATGGAAAATAAACTACACAACGGAATTAATAACTTCAGAAAGGAATTTGCTAACAGCAGCAGGTCCAACAACACGGCTAACGCCTAGTGTTTAGCCGTCGCATCGGCCAATAGGACGCTCGTCTGACGAATAAATATGTAAATACAATGTCCACAGCGCCGTAGGCATAAAACAACACGATATATAGCCCGGTAATTTCTTAATTGCGCTCCGAAAAATTCTTGTCATCATAAACAGCCGGTTGATTATATTGAAACGACTCAAGGCGCCGAGGGCGTCTCGTGGATGAGACAAGCGAACGGAAAAAAAGAATAAAAAGATCACAGGATAAAGAGTAGAAGACATGGCGATATTAATTTTCCTCACACGATTATTTATGTGACTCTAACAGTAAGCTCCGCGCACAATCTCACTTGACGGAAATCGAAACTAAGCTAATGACATAGAAAATCTCCCCTCTTTGTCTGTGTAGTCTTCTTCGACGTAATAAACGGTCGGTTCCCGTATTAATCATTCTCACGCTCGGCCGAGTTCCGACGAGATTTGAAAGTGACTCATGCCACGAAGAAGAAGCTAGCTTACATGGATATAATTTATGCGATTTGGCGGTTTGTGGCAGATCTCGAAAACGGAGCTAATACGGCTCTCTAGACGGCAAGAAGAATCGGTTCGTGGAAAGGTCATCCGAGATTCCGATTCAAATCTGTGAGAGTAACCTACGCATCTAGATCGTGAACGCGTCACGCTGATGGGATTTGAAAAATTCTTAGGATCGGAATCCGAGAGAACGAAAACGAAAACTGTTTTATGCTGCGTTTTTTTTCATGTCGTATAGATAAAATCTGTAAAACTAATTATATCTCGACATTCGATATCAACATTGTGAACGTCAATCAGTTTCTACTGTACAAAAGTCGTATGCGCCATAAAGCTATATGATAATAAAACTGAGTTAACGAGGTCAATAAAATCTGCTGAAGAAAAGGGACCGTAGTTTAAGCGAGAGGCGAAAAAAGTAGTAAAGGATAATAACAGTACCCACCAGTGTGTGTTCTCTTATGTATCTTGAGATTCTCCGACCTGGCGAAGACTTTGCCGCAGTTTTGAAACGGACACGAGAACGGTTTCTCCCCGGTGTGCACTCGTATATGATTCACGAGTTTGTACTTGGCCTTGAAGGCCTTACCGTTACGCGCGCAACCCTGCCAGAAGCACGCGTGCGTTGTGCACTCTGGTCCGCCCACGTGGTCCACTGTCAGATGCGACACAATGTCGGTAAGATTATTAAAGATTTTGCCGCAGAATTTTCTTCCATTTTCTGGTAACGCTGGGTCTTGGTCTATCCACATGCAAGTAGTCTCGCGAAGTTGGCCGCCGCTTCCGATGGTACCTGCGTGGCTGCCGCCGACGCCGCCGGCGCCGTTAGGCCTCGGAATGAATTTGTAGAAGGCGCTGTGATGACTTGGATGGTTCATAGCCGGATGTTGCTGGTGATGGATAGCCGGCGTCATGTGTGGCGAGCTGATAAACTGGTGATGAGAAGGTAGCGATCTGGTGTCCTGAGGATAGTGTCCAGGATAGTGAGTAGCGGCTAGTGGATGTTGACTGGGATGATGAGGAAATTGCTGCATTGTCGCAGCTGTGCCATCATGATGCAGCGGCGTGAAGAGGCCTAGTCCGCTTTCGGGAGTGGTAGGACTCGCCGTTGCTATTTCATGTTCTCGTCGAAGGATAAACTCGCGCGCGTAACTAGGATGATGACCCATGTGATGGCCCATATGTGGGGCCATATGAGGAGCCGTGTGAGGATGATGCGGCGGGTAACTTTGAGGATGAAAGTGATGATGTTGCTGGGACGGTGCTTCGGTCCCCGGAGGTGGCTGAACGTTCGCACCAGGATCTGTTAATCCACCGGTTGTTCCGCCACTTCCGGGTGATAGCTTGATGCCCAGATTGACGATATGATGCGGGTGAGATGGCATACCCTCTAGGAAACTCATTATTGTGACTGGCGTACGTTGACTTCAAAAGTAGCACCAAGAACTTTGTTTACGACGATATGACTCAGGTCGCGTCGTCAGGCAAGGGAGATGTTTGATACATCTTCGACGTCGTTGGATTTGAATTCCTATCTTAAGGACTATGGACCGGGATATTTTTAAACTATAATTGAATAGTGCAAAAACGTGTATTTGACATAGAAAGTATACAGGCCACGATACACTTCATTCTAGAATCACTAGTCTTACCAAGCTGCCTATTCTAAGCTTTCGTAAAATCCATATCTCGTAATATTCATATTTCCATGTCAAAACAAGTCCCATTCTGTTCCGATTAACGAGCGATCTCACGTTTCACGTATAACATCACGAACCCGCGTAAAGATACATTTGTCACGTGCGAATTATAACACTTTTAGATTACTCGCGGAATAAACGACGTTTGTCAACGATCAATCATCTATTTTCCGTCACTTGCGCGCAACCGTGTTACGCGTTTTTGGGAAATAAACACAATATCTTCCTCAGTGACAACGTAGCGATAACAACAACGCGATGACAATCGACGGCGTCCCGGGTGCGTCGTGCGGTGAGAGTGAAACACACGTAGTGCTCCTTGCTGCGTTCACAGCGGGACTGAAAGTAAAGGACTCCCACCGAGGCAACGCGCGTCTGATTTCGGAGTCCGGTAGATTCCCCTTCTTTCTCTGAGAGTCGCGCGCGTTTCTCGTTCCCTCCTCGTCCTACCGTAGCTTAACCACCGTGCATTGTCCAACCTGGTGTTTCGCCGCCCCACCGTGGTTAAGACCGCCTTCTACCCCTACTGAACCGTTCTGACGGCGCGAGTATAAACCGTGATCCCTACTACTGGTGAACTTATCCTGGCGATACCAGCGTACCATTGGCGCTGAGGGCATCGCTACTCATTGGAGGCCACCGAATAAGGAGGAGCCCATTAATTTACCACGGGTGGATAGGCGTTGCGCCTACCAAGGCGCATGTCGGAGATTCTGCACGCGGTTCACGCCCTGTAGTTTGAAAACGTCGCGCAGTGACGTTCCGCGATTTTATGCACGTTGTACGAAGAACTATTCTCTTGTTTTTTGATACATAAATATACATAAATATGTGAAATATTTAACTATATAGAAACTTTATGCATCAATTTCCGAGATTTTTTTTTCTATTTTACTTGTTAAAACGTTAAATTATTGTTAAATTATCGCAATAGTCAATAATAGATACGCAATAATTCACGCAATCGAGGCTTGAGAATAAATGTCACATATACGAGCGAATGAAATCTGATGAAGATAAGACGACAATTATACTTGCAATAATAATGATTTACTATTGTTGTAAAAACAATATTGTATAGAAATTTTATAATGATGTTGAGAGAGTTTAAAAATATTCTTTAAACTTTTAAATATTAGAATTATATACATGAACCTACTAAAATTGATAAAGCTGTAATTCTGGACGGATCTATTCACTATTTTTTTTTTTACTTATCAAAGAAAGTTTACACGAGATGTAGACAGAAACAATATATATTTCTCTCATTAGTCGTTATATTATTGTTCTTTACTTTAAATATGTATATGTATTTTATTTTCGCGTGCACACATGTAATCGCGTTTTCAGCGATATCATCTATCATCTTTTTTTTTCATTTTCGTTAAACTGACAATTATTACAATGAAATTCACTCTTGCAATAATTATTGTATCATTAAATATCGTTAAATATTTTTCGCATAAAGCGGATATCGAATCTAATCAAATATAAATGTTCTATGCGAACGCAAAAGGAATTGAGCAAGAAAAAGAATCGACAGAAATTGAATCTAATTAACATTTAATCACGAGCTGGGAAGATTATGTAGTAGATTGCTACTATTTAGCTCTTTTTGCTAATAATTTAACCAGCAATGTTAAATAAAAACAAAATAAATGTTTTTAATTCGTTTAATTCTTTTTTTTTTAAATGAAAACTAATAGTGAAATGCAATTAGTTGAATACAAAATGAAATTTAAAAAACCGCCATCGTTAATTTATACTAATTATGTTAGACTGATATAAAGATATTTCATTTGCTAAAATTAAATAAAATTTTTTAATTAGAAATAAAACTAATTATTAATTTATTTTTAGACAAAATTTATAATCATACAATTTTATGAGTTAACAAATTGTTAGTTATCGCAGTCGGTAATAAATATGGCGCTGTATTATTTTGAAAATTTAGCTATTATTTTGCTACGAATATTTTTAAGATGATTAGTGAATAAAAAATAAAATTATGTTATTGAATGGAAATCAGATTGTTGCATTTTTCTTAAACTCTGCATTTTTCTTAATTATAATTATATAATTTAAGTTGTTTTAATAGCTATTTCAATACTAATCATTCATTCAGGATGAAAAGCGTAATTCTTTTATTTTAGATGATTGCATAAAACAGAATTACACATAATTTCAAATAAGATTTTTTTTGAACTTGTTATATTTTAAATATTATTAATTCTATACTAATAAAAAATTTTACAATACTGCATATGTCCAATGTAATAAATACAAAAAGTTCAGCTCTCTTCATTTAAAAAAACAAATTTGTTAAAATTGTCAATTTTTTAATGTTCTGGATTTAAAGAATGTCTTTAATATAAAAAAACGTAAAAATGTATCAATTTATTTTTTAGAAACAGAGATATATTAATAATCGTCTATAAGTAAAAGAAACATAAGGAAGAAACTGATATAATAACTTTGAATTAAATAATAAGCACAATAAAGATTAACTTTTTTAATATTTTTTTATGTATACTGAATGCTTAGTAAAAGATGAATGCGTTTTCATTTGTAAATTATTTCTTTTGTAAGTTTTCATTTTGTTAGGGTAATCTGTCAGAATATTCATTGCATAGGAAATTATGTTTTATTTTCAATTCTTTCTTATGTATCGCAGATAAACTTTGTTGTAGAAAATGTTGTAGAATTTTTCTGAAGGAAAATAGTTTCAAAACATGACTATTTCATATTTTATTTTGAAATCACATTTATCAACTGTTAATACAAAAATTCTACTGGAAAAATCTAGGTATAGAAAACTATTTGCCAAAGAGAGTCATGTTAGTCACATGTCATAACTATAGAAATTATAACAAAATCTGTCAATCAAACTTTTGATTGGTTCATCATTTTTTGTCAACTTCATACCTTAGAATGAAAAAGATAGTATGAATCAGAGAATGAGATATAAATGAGATATAAAAAGAGACAATATTCGCTTCTTAGTCACTCTTGTTTTGACAAGATTACTCTGTTATCCAGAATCCAGTCATGACGTGGCATAAAATTTTTTCCGGTGGTTTCTTTTAAACTAGAAAGCAGTATTCACTCACTAATTAAACACATTACTTTTATTAAAATATTTGCACTCTCTAATCTCTTCGTAACATTACATTTATATTTATGTAAAATTTACAAAACATAATTTAACAATATGGAAATCAATATCCAAGAAGACGAAGAAGTAAAAGCAGAATTTTCATTTTTATTCAAATACCTCCTTTGCATTTTAGTAAATAAGAAACATGTCGAACGAATGATTAATGATATTTTACATCACATGGAATAGTAATTAATCAAATAAGGAAGTAGAACATATGCATATCCTTCAAAGCACTACGGCAACTTCGATATATGCAACTGAGATGATTTATGCTCTCTCACAGAAAAGGAAAAATGATCAACAGTTCTAACTTCAGATCAGGGTTCAATTTTGTTTTATATTAGCGTATATACTTATGCGGATCTAATCTTTCACGAGCCTTTACGTTTCGGTTTATATATATATATATATATATA
>NW_017259187.1:1312768-1313333 GCF_001594045.1 Atta colombica
ATATACATGCCATTTATACGTGATCTTTGTCTAACATCATTCTATTCTACGTCGTGCCGTTGAATATATTAACGCAGCTTAATCATCTGCATAAATAATGCAAATACATCGAGCATTTTAACGGGGTGCCTCATTGTCGCGGCAAAAAATGGTGTCCCATTATGCCCATAATGGGCACGGTGGCTGACTATTTGATATTAATAACTACCATAAAGGTGGACTCGCGGCTCTTTCGTGTACTTAGGAGGCACGGACTGAATGATGCTTTCCATCCACCTTCTGTTGCTTACTAACAGCGCGAGACATCGAGCGAAGACAAATCTATGCGTATATAACGCGTGAGCGAGTTTATAAACTCACCAGGTGCTCCGAAGGTCTTCTTTTCTCGTGCAATACATATACGATTTTACAGAAATTTTAAAAATGCTTGCAGTGGTCCATTGTCTTACTATTTATATATTAGGTGTAGTAAAAAGAAATCCATTATTTTTGCATGAAATTGAATGGAAAAATAATGGATTTCTTTTTATTACACCTAATATATTAATTGATGCAACAAGAATTT
>NW_017259187.1:1313433-1321673 GCF_001594045.1 Atta colombica
GAATTATTTAAAGAACTTTATTAAAAATATAGTAACATTATGTGTAGCATGACATATTATTTACACTGTAAATACATATTCTGTAAATTTTACAGCATATGCATTACTGAGCTTCATAATTTCTTTCGATTTTCAGTTTGCATAAACTGATTGCTTCATTATATTCTAAAAAAAATTAACGACGAATAATCCAGTGTGACATATACATGCATAGGGTTTCTCGTGTGATCACAATGTTCCGAGCGTGGTCATGTATCTATGTCTGCATTCGGTTTAAGGCTCACAAGACAGATATTGTCTTAGCCAGTTCATCAGTCATGACCGGGGGCGGGGACGGGAGGAGATGAGGGGTGTAGTCATTATATTTAATTAATCATTAAGCTGAATGGCTCGATTTATTGCATGGTCATGGCCAATGGTACGAAAGGGTTTGAGAAGGCGGATATTGCCCGCCTAGCTTTCTGACTGGTCTTTTCATTTTCTTCGTTTTTCTTACTTGCATTTGAACATAAATATAAGTATGGTTGACATGGAATCAATATCAAAACAATGCAGATATAAGAAGAATTTTTTTTTAAAGCTAATACAAATTTCTGTCTAACGATTTGAGAATGAATTTTATGTTTTTAATATATATTATACACTGTTAAAAATAAAATGTTAATTTTAATTTAAAGACGTATAGTGGACTTTCCGAGACATTCAAAAATGTTAAAATTAATACAAAATGTTAATTAATATACCGTCTTTATTACTTTAACTTCATTCTAACTTCATTTTTTTCGCGAATTGTTATAAAAGCTTAATAAAAGCTTCCTTAATATGTGAAAACAAAATATGGATAGATTAGTAGTACGAGAAATAGATTAATAAGAAAATAGATTAGTAGTCCTGCATGAAAATCAACATAATTAGGAATGTCGGTGGGATTTACGGTCCACTAAAATTCCGTTACGATTCACTAAAAGTGCATGTTTCTTCTCTGAAACGCCACTTGTAAGGCACTGAAAGCAGCCACCACGAATGCGATCCGACACGCAAAAGTTTGTAGATTCCGCGGCGAGATTGGACAGTAGAAATAGATTATGCCGTTACCGAAGGCGAGGAAAGAGAAGGGAAGCGGCGATCTGGATCCGAGATCTTGTCTCAGAGTCATTAGTGAAATGACAAACTCTGTGCCAGTGAGCCGCACCGGTGGGATCTTACCTCTGCCGACACACATGCAGGTTGATGAGAAATTTAATAAATCGTTACGTACTGAATGAGCACATTCCATGCGCATGTAAAGTTGCACATGTAGGAAGGCGTTACTATTTATTAAATGTCACTATATCATTAATGATAATTTTATTTTTACAAATGAGACTTTGAAGTTTAAAGATCGTGCAGTGCGAGAAATTGTTTTAATATAATTTTTTTTTTTTTTTTTTTTTTTTTTTTAAGTAAAGTAGTTTAGTGTTTAATTAAGAAAGTCAACTTCTTTATACTCTTCTTTTCTATTTATATATATAAATGAATTTTTCATATAAATTTTGAATAGTTTTATGATAATTGATATATAGTTGCTTTATATAATTCAAAATTATTTTATCATATTTCACACATACATGCACATATTGATGCCTAAAAAAAAAAAGTAAGCGTGTTTTACCATTCATGTCTAGTTTGATACGTGTGTATATAATCTACACGGCTAATTTCTCTCGAAGTTAAGTTCCAAGTGCTTATGTCAGTCCCCTGTCCTGATTGTCCTGTGGTGTTTGAAACAAGGGATCAAAGCAGAATCCGGCATCGTGAGATGACGGAGCGGTGAGCGGCTGAAGTGGCTCTGAGATAAGATTTCTACGAGCGATGCACGAGCAGATAAGGGTCGATAGGTATCTTTAAGAGCGATCGCCGACAAAAATATTGCAGGCTGTCCATGTCCCTTCTAAAAGTCACGAGAAGAGGTTCTATACGTAAACTATGAAAAATCCTCAAAATATGATAATGAAATTAAAAATTTTATTTGTTTCGCTCGGACATTGGACACCGGTCATTTCGAAATTCGAAATATTAAAGCTATATAAGCTAGTTATCATATTATATCTTTCTTCTTTTTAAACTTCAAATATTAATCGATACTTTTCTGAAAATATTTATGATTACAGAAAAATAAAAAATGTTCTTATTATCCAACAAGTAAGAGTTCTTATTATATTAAATTATTATATTAAAGCCTAATTCTTATTATCATTGCTCTAATAAAATGATGAAATATTTTATTAGAAATGATACATTTTATAATATTAGAGATATTTTTTAGGATTTTTTTTAGGGTTATTGTATATTGAATTGAATGTTTTTCACGCGAAAAATATTTTTTGATTTATATGCAAATTTTACGGCAAAGCGTAATAGAAAACGACTGATGGAGATCATATGAATCCTCGGTACTCAAAGGAAGTCGCGACCACCGAAAGCAATGTTTCTCGCTGAGCGAAAGAGGTTCTGGCATCTAAAACAAACTCTTACCCCCAGTCGCCTTTATCCGCCGTATTTTTCGCTGACAACCTCCTTCTAGCGGCTTGATTTACGGCGCCATTGCGAGGAAGCGAGAAGGAGAGAAATAAAAAAAAGGAGGAACGGAGCCAAAGAGAAGAACTATTTTTGGGAAGCATTAATATTTATAGTTTTGCACACGTACGTCGCGACCGGCATAATTTTACGATGGGATTTACAGCTCCGCCCGTTGTCACTGCATGGCGTTTTACGACATATTAGTCAGCCGAAAATCAAATCAGCGCCGTTTTGTCATAGCAAGTATAATTGCTCTTCTCAAATATACATCAAGGTTAAAGATCGCGATTCGCGGTACGTGAAATTTGCGAAAGGAAGATAATCAAAACGAAGCCGATATACTCAATTTCTCGATAAATTGTTGGACGGTGGTACCTCACTTCTGATCAAATCTTCGCGTAATATACGTTCCGGCACCGTCTCGGATATCCTTCCGATGAACATCCTTTCAGAAAATCTACGGAAGATTCCAGACTCAGAGAAAATGGAAACTGCTGAAATATCGTAGAGCAAAAATAATCAGCACAACTGTCATTAGTCATCAACTACAGACTTTCTTTTTAGGAGATACAGTCGACAAATGTTTATTCTTTTTCATACAATGAAGAACAAATACAGAATATCTCTAAAAAATAATTCTCCTAAAAGAAAAGTAGCCATTTAAATAATTTAATTTTTTAAACCATATTAATTATATCAAATTATACATTCCATTAACGATAACCCGACAGATGATTAGTCGAAAATTCATCTGGAATCTAATAATATGACTGTACGAATCGACAGAAATAAATTGTACGCCGTTTCCCGGATGACAGCTCGAAAACGCATTAAAATTAACCATTATGGATACGTACGATAGTGCGTTATGATAGTATCATTCACAATAAGTGTCTCGATGTGCACGTGAACGTGTTTTTTTATCTTAATACATCGATGTCTCTCTTCGACCCTCGAAGAAAAACGATTCGTTAGCCGACTTACCCCCATGAACACGGGCTTACCCCTAAAAAATGACCGTGCACCCCCCGTTGTGCAACGAATGCAACTTCCCTGTGTATCCCTATATACTCACGAGTACACGACGGCAAAGTGTGCGGGTGTGAGAATATGTGTATATATTCGAGGAACCCTCCCGAGATCTTTTTTGGGAAATATTATATCATTAGGCATTATTGAAAGGCGTCTGTTGTATCGACATTTGCCGTATTGAACAAATGTCTCTCAACTGCGTGATGTCTCATCGCAAGATGTTATTGCCGATAGCAATTTTGTGCATCCGTTAATATCAATTGCAGTTGCGTCATCAATTTCCGAGGCTATTCTCTCGCGATTGTTTTCAATTATCCGATTTTCCTTAAATCACAATTTAATCGTTTCGCAAAAAAATTACAGATATATAATTTAATAATAAATTATTATTGATATTTCGTTTCGGAAAATTGTGGGAGTGTCGTGAAAGAAATATTACGAGTTTCTAAGCAGAGGGTGAATCGGTGCCACGCCCTAAATTCATTTTCGACATATTGGTCACGCAGGTTTGTCCTGTGCACGCCCCTGTCGTCAACGGAACTCTTTTATCGGAGATTCTTTCTACTTTGTAACGAAAAGGCAAAATCTTCTAAATGAACATTTGTTACGAAAAATTTGGAGACAATTAATAATCTTTTTCTTTTATCTTCACTTTCTGCCGATGTTTATTTTAGTGTGCGAATACGAATATTATTTTTGCCAATTGTATCAGTCTGTTAATTTCAATTTTAGTTGATGTTTCATTGAAGCATTGTTCAAACACAGTGAACTGTGCTGTCGATATTGTGAACGTCATATAAGATTACGCAACAAAGGCGTGCAAGTGCACTTCCTTAAGTCTGCGTCCTCAATTCAGAGAACGTTCTAATTTGAATGACGTTTAATGAAGATCAATGATACTTCATTACTCTCCGTTTCGATAGGTAAATCGATAGCACTTTATTATCCGTCCGTTTTATATGAACAATAATGGCTTTATATCGATCCATTTAATAGTCAATTGATAGGTTGAAAAATTTTTGTTTTTTATAAAAAAATTTATAAAAGACAAAGAATTTTTACTTTATATGCGCTTTTTTTCTTTAAATAATATGTTTGTATTAAAATACAAAAGTTTGAAAGTAATGATACTTACGAAGGAATCTCGCCAATCCGAAAATTCTAATTTTAATAAAATTTTGCATACATATAGGTAAATAGATGTAGAAGTAAATATAAATTTAGAAACCTTTATAATTCTAATCTTTATTTACATCTTATTCGTCAAAAGTCAACTGTGCTCATATAATACTTGATGGCATTATGTGAATCTGGAATTATATCCGAATACAATCGATTAGCTTTTTCTATAAGTAAATTAATTTTTTAATTTTGTTTCTTCTTTTGAGAAAATAAGATATCATAATATTCCGAATAAACGCAAATCTGTGTGATACATCAAAAGGTATTCAATCAGACAGAAAACGAATTAGGACAACAACATGGAAACCATCCGCCTTCACATTCGTTCTACATCGAGGAGCAATTGAGTCCTACGGACGGAAACGAGCGCTAATTTTCTTAGGAAGAATCTCGTTCTGATTCTCGGGGCCACCGGAAAGAACACTAATGAGAGAACAGTGGAGCAAGGGTAGATGAATCGGAGATGAAAATGAATTGAGTGAATGGACTTCGGAGTGCTCCCGAGTGGCGGGAAGTGAGCAACTTCCACGAGAGCGGCTTAAGCCCCTTTATCGCGTTCATCCTACGTTTCGAAATAACGTAATCAAGCTAATGTATACACATGTGTGCGTATACAGCAGGTCAGTCAGTAATTGATCCATGTCTGCGTAGCCATTCTTTTCTAATTACTGCCATATGCTACAGATGTACAAAATAATTCTGTACGAGATATAATTAACATTTCATATGCATCATTTGCGCTTCGCAAATTCTGATGTCTTATTTTGATTTTTTTTACAGAAAATATATAATTTTTATTAATCCTGAAGAATCTATCGTGATATAAATTATATTAGTCATCTTGTGTTTATCCTCGCGCTGATAACATAAAAATTAGATCGCTCATTACAGATTTAGGTCAGTCTTATATTTGCAATCTTTACGATCACGCTATCAATCGGAATTCATTGCGATTAGCGTAATTGAATCTGTTACACGCGTGATATACGTGCGCTCTCTCGTTTTGTTTATCATTCTGAATCCCAATGGATCGCAATCCTCCATGAACCTATCAACGTTCCATTCGGAAAAAATGCATCACGATTGGCGCGGTACAATGCCATCGATTCGAGTTACCTGTCCGCACCGACAAGAGAGAAAGAGAGAAAGAGAGAGTCTCGGTATCGTGTGGGTGATGACTAATAGATTTCGAGGCCCAGCCCATCCATCTCGCCCTCTCTTGAGCCCCCTCGATACAAATCGATCTTGCCGCGGTCACGTTCGTGCGCGCGTCGAGGATATCGAATCTATCGATAGATCCCTAAGCGGTTCGTGCCGCTTTTTTTCGACGGTGCATTTATAACATTGGCCACGGCCCTGAACCGCCCAGTGTCCGTCCGCTCGCGAGAGACCAAAGCGGTTTGTCATTATAGATGTTCCTTGCTCGTTGAACTGTCAGAGACGAGCTAGAGAGACCTCGTCGATGTACTCTCCTTCAGCCGCAGCGGAATCGTATATGTCGTTCGTATCGCTTGTGCATAAATCATTTGCGCGCCGAGAAGTAAGACTCAAAATAAGATCCGACGCCTACAAGTCTACGGTTTAATATAATACGTAAGCTAATTACAGAATCTTACGCGCGTCGCAAGCGGCAACGTACTTCTTTCAAAATACGCTCCGAAGTTTTGCTTCGCGAAAGTTTCAATCCATACGTTTATATAATTCATTTATATAATTCAGATTTAGAAATAATTTTTTACAATTACTGCAAATTTTTCAAGTATACACGGAAAAACTGATTTGCCAAAATATCTAAATATTCAGCTAAATACAAATCTAAAAATAATTTTGTTCAATTATCAAAATAATTATGTAAAACATTTAAATTAATTAATAGAATGTTAACATTTTTTTACATGCGTTGCTCATGTTAAATTTCCTATATAATTATTTTAATGGTCCAAAAGCAAAATTATTTTCAAATTTGTATCTAGCTAAATTTTTTAATATTTTAGCAAAATTGTTCTCTCCGTGCATATTTAATAAGTATGTATATTTAATCCAAATATTTTATATATTTAATACATATTTGTTCTGTGTTTTATGAAAAATACAAATCGCGAATGTTTCCTTGGTAAAATAAGCATAATTATGGGATCTTTCGAAAGAAAAAAAACATTATATGAATATAAAAATTTTGAATAAAATATTTTGCGAAAGTTTAAAATAATCAAGGTGTAATATGTTTTGCAATTATTTAAAGATTTTATTAGAATAGATATTAAAACCAAAACTTATAAATGTTCGATAAAATCTTTGAATAGAAATTATAAAATTATAGCGTATGAGAGTATAAACTTTTAGAATTAGTAAATGTTACGAAATATTGTAAAGCTTTGTAAAATTTATGATACATAATGACAAATACACGTGCGTAATTCCGCAACCGACGGGCATCTTTGTACGTTTCGCTTGTAATAATTAATGTGGCTTGTAATAATTAATGTGAGTAATGTAATTTCATTAATACCACGGACTCCTTATACGTTCTAAGGAACATTGCATTTTACACATGCACAACGTGCATGTGTAAAACATGCGTTTTTCTAGATATTTATATTACTATCCCGTGGAACTCTTCAAAATACACATACGTGCATGCTTTACATTTCTTGTATAGCTCATATACTATATCATATGATATAAAATCGGAAACTTTTTAGCATAACATGCTTTTTTCGTTAAAGAATGCAAAGTATTTGCGAGATATACAACTATCTCCGTGCGTTCTTCAGCCTATGCCAATACGCTTACAATTAGATAAGCACTTAAATTTATACAGCGTCATTAAAAGTTTCTTTTTGTCATCACCATTAACATGAAAGTCCCATCCGAATTTGAATTGACGATTCTCGCAAGAACAGAGAGAGGAAGATTGGACAGAAGAAGAGTGGAGTCGCGCGCGATTAAAAGAGGAATAAAAACACCAGTAATATATTTTTTTACAGACTGTCCGATTCCAGCAGAATAATTGTCATCGACGATATTTCGTGGCGTCATGGCGCCACTCGGAGCCAATTAGCCGGAGCAATTAAAGAATTACGTCGTGTCTCGTGTTCGTGAGTATTTCTCTTTAGTCCTGGATTCTGCGATCGACCGGTTCAAGGCAAACCGTTTGCAATCTCTATCGCGAAGGTCAACACGCCTTCGTAAGATGTGGAAAATTTGAATTTTTTGAATAATAGAATCATGGAATTTATCTGTCTATAGCTATCTATATATCTTAGTTATTTGGAATAAGACTTTTATTAAAATGAAAAATTTTCTGATAAAAATAAGTTTTTATAGATAATAACATAAGAATAAATATATAAATATAAATTCTCGAAAGTTAATTCTTACTCGAACTCTCAGTTTTTCTAAAGAAGTTACTATATTTTCCGCCTTATTATTTATTTATAATTAGAAAAGATATTTACATATTCGAT
>NW_017259187.1:1321773-1322556 GCF_001594045.1 Atta colombica
TTACATTATCAAATTAAATATCTAAAATTCTTTTCCATAGAAATAAAATTGCAGGAAATGAACATAACGAAACAATTTGTCTACCGAAATGATCAATAAATAAACACGTACACATTATATTTTTGCGTTGTTTTTTATGTGCTATGTTACTTTCGCCCGGACGTGTCTTAAAACAGTGAGAATAGTGGATAGCCGACGGCTGCCGGGAGACACAAGGAAGATCCCCAACATTCGTAAAATCGTCCCTTTATGATTTTACCTCGCGCATAATGTCGTAGATGTCTCCATAGCTTGTCGCCAAGCAACAACAATCGCAGTTTCAACGTGGCTGCCACGAGGGATTTTCCGGGGGCGACATATCGAATAATAGTGGTTTTATAACGCAGTGGATCGAAACCGTTAGAAAAAACTTTTGAGATCACCTGGCTTATTCTGAAACTTTCTAATTCTTCATCGATGTTAGAGAAAACTTACCAATTATATATAATATATTAATAGTTCTTTGAATAATTATTTCATAAAGAAATTATTTATGTATTAAACAGAAGTATCTAATGTATAATATTATAAATAAAAATATGTGATTTAATCTTATAAAAATTATTAATCTTTCTGGGCAATGATTAAATCAACGAAAAAGTTGCACGAATGAAAATAGATTTCTGTATAAATATATTCTCGTATGTAAATTCCTTACAGCAATAATACGATGAATGTGTGTATGATTATCTTTTTTGAGAATGAAGTTGAATTAATAATAATAATTACTATTAATAATAATAA
>NW_017259187.1:1322656-1323344 GCF_001594045.1 Atta colombica
TGTGTGTGGTCGATTTTGATGTGACCGACAAAGTACGAAAAAAATTTTCTTATGAAAACCATGGATACAAATGATTTATGAGAATTTTTTATCTCGTTACTATAAAATATAACGAGTTGTAAATATTTTCCAATAAAAGTGTTTTGTCACTTTTATTGCTGCGTGAGTTTCTCATTCTTTCGTAAGACCGGTAGCGATGGGTAGTATTCGTTATGGGATATTTCTGCATAGGTCTACGTGAAGAACAGTAAAACAGATAGTAATATGCCGCTTAAGGCTCTAAAATTAATTTTTATAATTTATTTGTATAATTTACTGTAATGTAGATTAATTTCAATTATTATATACTCAGGATTTTATTTTTAAAAAATATAGATGTTCCCTATTTAGGGTTTTCTTGCAGAGTGCTTCTTGGCATTTATGTGCTTTATATATAAACTGGGCATATATTTATATTTAAAATACAAATATAATACTGAAAAAGGAATTATATTTCACTTTGTTTATCATCTTGGTTTATTTCGATTTTAAATTTTTATGTTTATTATTGTTAATAAACTATAATTGTAATTATTTTTTATGAATTAGTTTAATAATAAAAAATGTGAATTACACACACACACACACACACACACACACACACACACACACACACACACACACACACACACACACACACACACACACA
>NW_017259187.1:1323444-1328127 GCF_001594045.1 Atta colombica
CACACGCACGCACGCACGTACGCAAGCATGCACGCATTCACAAATGCGGTATGATTTGCTTAGAGACTCTTTCGTTTATCATTTTATTCTTGTTGTTCAAATTAAATATTAAATGAAGATAAAATGCTTTGATGCTTGCAAGCGTTGCGAACATTAAGAAAAACGCACTTCTAGTTGATTCAACAAAGAAATTCGTCGTATTCCAGCCAACCAGAGATGTATTATTAGTCATGACGAATTGGTAAAGTTTTTTTTGAAAAGTCTTTGAACAAATTCACGAGTAAACAAAAGAAATTTATTTGAAATAATTTTAAGAAGCATTTGTTCTGTAAACATATCTTTCCATGTAATGTCCTTTTAGGAAAAATTGGAAAGAAATATGAGTGTCATTTATACTAAAGCACAAAAAGAATTGTAAACATAGAAATACGGAAGCACAATTTCTAAACGAAAATCTTAGGTCGTTTCTCAACTTTTTAAAATATGGATTTCAAAATGTATATACTCAATATATATATTCAAAATATAAATATAATACTTTATAATTAATCTTGTTAATAAATCAGTCTTGATTTATTAATGTTTTTTTTCCAATGCACTATAACTTACAAAAATTATTTGACACCCTTGACAGAGATTTATTTGGTTAAGTATTTACTGCAAAATATCAAATATTTTACGCACTATCCAGTAACGAATATAACTATAATACGTAAATATACACGCGCGTTTTTACATTAAATTGCAATTATATTCGGTGTTTATTAGATAGTAACCTAATATTTTATAAGGTCTGTTTTATTAGTTTACTTCTTGCATAATACATCCTTTTTCTCTGTTTTTTTTTCGTAGAAAAAAAAGGAAGACAGATGAACCGTCAAAAGTTCAGCAAAAAAAACCTATATAGTTAAGATGATTGACAATGAGAAAAAAAAATATTTTTCTAAGAGATTAACTTGTTTGAAAATCATAGCTAATAATTATTAGTTATTTAAAAAGATATTGTGAAATATACAAAAGAAATAGGAATAAAGACTACAGAACAAGACTGCAGACAATATGCTAATAGTATTGGAAAGGATATACTGATAAGATATTTGGATCAGTGGTATCACCATCAGAATTAAGACGCGTTTCCGACGAAAAAGAAGTAGAAGAGATTCACACTAACCATTTAGCGCGGCGCTTATCGACACGCGAATATAGCTCTTTTCTGTGTGAATATCCCTTCTATCTTTTATTCGATAGGTTCCCCATCTTATTGTTAGCATTATTAGACGTGAGCTCGTTCTTATAATAATCAATTCAATTGAATGCATTAATGCATATTAAAACTGTTATACACTGATTTAATTCATAAATGTGAAATGCAAATATTTCGAATTATAAAATATATATTTTACTTACAGCACAATGTATTAAGAATTTCATGGTTTAATCCGTTTTTATATTTATATTAAATATATTTATATTAAATATATATTTTTACATCAATTTGTGTATGATGATTTTAACTTATTGAGGGACAAATTTTTAAACGCGAGAAAAAGATTATTTTATTTGATATGTGTGTCGATACGTGTGTATTTATTTAAAATATATTAAAACAAATTATTATTAGAGAAAAAAAGTATAAGTGAAAGATACTATATATAAGTATAGTGAAAGATATTATAAAATCTTTAGAGAATGATTTTATAGGAGAAATTTTAGAGAAATGTTAATTTATATGAATATAACATAAACATAATATTAAATTAATTTATTTTATTTTTAGTTTTAAAAAATAAAGAATTTAATAAAACTGGCAAATTTCGATATTAACTATTATATTAGATTATTATATTAGATTATTAGACATGATCTTTTTCTTACAGTAGTTTCTTCAATTTTTCTAATAATTTGCTAATTTATTCAATATAATAATCATCTTCGTGTAAGCCTTTTATATATTAAATATCTTTTATATATTAAATATCTTTTCTGACCTTTTTATAATATTATATCTCTCACTAGGAGTGGAGCTCAAAATAAGAAATAATATAATTTCGGGCAGTATTGTTCGAGAAAACGCATGATTGCTCATTCTAAAAAATACTGAGAATACGCATAAATAACTTCCGGTAGAAACCATTCGCTAAACATCGGGTACAATATTATTTGCATTACAGAAAAATCGTTCTTCTATTTCTAACGTATGTTGAGCACATGGTGGAAACATGATCATGACATCATTCATTTTTATGTATGTGCCATTTAAAAATTCTGTAAGAGAATCCTTTCTCAGATTTTCGAAATTGAGAAATGGGCCTATTGTTTGTTAGTAGACACTGATGTGAAAATATAAGACGCATCATTTTCGAAGCGCAGATCAATTAGCATGTTGATTGAATTTTTGAATCAATCAAAACTTTGTCCCAAATAACAATGTAATTATCTTGTAGCAAAAATTTGATTGATTATTTTTCTTATTCTGCCACTATTATGTGTAATCATACATCTTATATTTTTCTCTATTCTTACATCTTAATAGATACATGAAAAATGTTAACCAAAATAGTCATAAAATATTATGTGTAAATATATTACGTATATATAAAATTCTGTTTTTCTTTTAGCTCTTATAATACAGTATCATTTCAATTCTCAATGTCCAGTCTGACATTTAGATAAATAGACACTGTTGAAAAGAAACGAAGAGGCATTAAATAAATTTTTTATTGGCGATTACGTAGTCTGGCGATCTAATAGTAAATCAGACCGAGATGTTTATGAGCGTAAAATAAAACTGAAGAAAAGCGCGAGAAGATGAAATCTCTCGAAAAAAATGCGTTTTACTGCAGTCCTCTTCGTGGTCCACGAAATGGTCACTTCGATGGGCTTCGTCGTCTTGTAAGGAAAAAAGACCAAAAGAAAAAGGAAAGATCATACATACGGGGCAGCGGGTTCTCGGAAATACATACACGCGTCGTAAAAGTATCCGCTAATTGAGAGAAGAGTGCGGACAGTGTGGTCTTTACATTGGAGTAACTTCATGTTAATTATCGAAATTGCCAATATATTGCAATATTATTTAACCACAAGTCGATTGCGTTTATGTGCATAATTCTGTTTGCAAGTTATTTTTCCATATTATGAAACAGTGCAAACATTTAGACATACATGAAAAATTTGATTTTATTTTCACACGTTCTAAATATATATCTAATCTAATTTATATGTAAGTTTTCTTGATTCTTCTTCCAAGCCTATATCAGTTTTTGTTACTTTGTTAATTCTAAATTTAAAGACTCAATACAGAAAATGTCAAATATACTTCACACACACATACACACACACACACGCGCGCGCCCCACACACACACTTCAAATATTTTATACAATCTATATTCTAAAAACTATTCTAAATATTACTAAATATCTTATAATACAATATATTGATTCTCCAACATGAATAAAAATAACTTTATCAAAAATTTCTGAGAAATGATAGATCTAATGAAATATCTAGAAACATTGGTAATGTCTCGGCGCTAAGCATGACGGACGTATCTCCTTTACATGAACTGCGGCGAATTGCATTTAGACAACAAATATTCTTGGGCATAGATATTACTTTTTTCGCATTTTTCAAAAATTTTGTCGCATATGAATCAAGTAATCGAGTATATATTTATTATCGATCTTTTTTAATGAAATCAAAATAAAATAATAGTTTTCCTAATGACCAGAACAGTTATATGCAAAAGATAATTTTATATTGGAAATCCGTACGAAAAGGTGTGACAAACACGACCCAAACAAATTCGTCAAGGTTACAGGTAGCTCGCTTATAACCAATATCCCGCGCTGAATAATATGCACCGCCATCAATTCCAGAAAAATCACACATTAGGAAAAGTCGGCTGCCTGTAATACCGGGGTGTCCCAAACATTAAACTGATGTCGGCTGAATCGAACAAACGAAGCGACATTCAAACGAAATTATGTCTTTTAGTAGAGAACAAAAAAGACCACCAACGCTTTATTATAAATGGCTTTGGAAATAACAAATAAATACCAACAATAAGAACCTTAACATTTGTAAAAGAAATTTTCATCTGAAAGACATATTTCCATTGAATATTCCTTGGAATGTCAGGCTTCTTTTTTACTATGCTAACTGTAGGTATAGCAAACTTTTCCACAATATTTTAAATAATTATTTGCCTTGTCTTTGGAATTATCAACTGTGTAAAATTAATAAAAGTAATAAGTTGTTACTTCGGCGCACCTTTCAAAGGACTGCATAAGTAGTATAAATTTACATAGAATCATACAAACATTTAAGACCAGCTAGACCGTTTAAGGCATTGATTTGTAATTTGTGTTATCACACATATATACAATCCTATAATATATTATATTGTTTACTAAGTTGTATAAAGAAACAAGATAAAAGAAATGTATTTAATTCGCTATTTATTTTTTCATTTATTTTTTCTTTTATTTGAATGATATTGAGTTGTCCGGAAAGTTCGTGCCGATTTTGAAGGAAAATTGAAACACAGAAGATTTAAATTATTTTAATTTCATTTATTAAATTTAAATCTTTTGCGGCACGAACTTTCCGGACAATCCAATATTTATTAAATCTTATTTCTTCTTCATTATATACACACACACACACACACACACACACACA
>NW_017259187.1:1328227-1340606 GCF_001594045.1 Atta colombica
ATAATGTTTCTTTCAGTAATATATATTTATTAATTAACTTTACGTTGACAGATTATTTATCTTCATATTTAAATATAAATAAAAAAATTAAGAGTAATTCTTTTTTTACTTAAAACATTTGATATAAGCGAAAATCTGTTCTCATAGCTTACACCTTTTGTACTTAGAACCTTCGCTTTCTTTCTTTTGAATGCATAGTACAAAAATTTTGGGATATTTCAAGCAACGCAAACCTAGGAGAATCTTGTGTGTTTACACCTACAATAGTAGATTTGCAGTCTTCTGTTTGCAATCAACGAGCATGGACTTATCATTTGTTGTGTGCAACAATGTTGAGCAGCGCATTATAGTAAAATTTCCATATAAACAGAAAGGATAAAATCATAAATAAAATTATAAAAAAATAAGGATAATTGTGTAAGTGTGTATGAGATACAAAAAAGTGTACTAATAGGCAAAATAGTTTGGTTAAAGGAAATAACGAATGATAATATTGCAATATAATAAAGTAGTGATATCCTGGTGAAAATAAAAATCGGAGTCAAATGTAAGGACAGAGTGACAGAAGCGTAAACGAAGCTTCTATCTAAAAAGCGATAATTAAAATTATGAAAAGAAATTCACTTGTTTTTTTATGTTTTGTTGTCTCAATTTTCGCTTTCTATAGAAATTTCGTTTACGCTTCTATCATACATTCTCTTCTCTTATACATTTGACTCAATGCTTAAATTTTTATTTTCATCAAAGTAATCTCTCGTTTCTCGTGTCACAATCAGATGATCAGTGTCAAAACAGATGATCGTATAATGCACATCGTTTAAGGTAAAAATTATATAGTTTCTATGATTTTGTTATTTGTTAGAAGAAAATAAGGGAATTTTTTACAAATATCTAAAAGAAAAGTTAAATAAAGCCGATTTGAAATTATTTATCAATTATAGAAATTTTTATTTGCAAAGGATATCGGCTTTAAACTACAATAATTAATATTTATATACATTAATATAAACTAAACTATAATTTTAGACAAAAAGCAAATTCAATGTCGCTCCACATAGCGTCTGAAATTGATAATGTCAAGAGTTTTATTTAAAATTATAGTTTATTATTGTAATTTATAATATATAAATGTTAATGATTGTAAAAAAGCAAAATAATTAAAATATATCTTGAATAAATTAATTGATAAATAATCATCTGCTTCATTTAATTTTTCCCTTAAGTGTTCGCAATTTCTTGCTAATGAAGTAAAAGAATTAGCGGTACTTTTCTAATTGTACAATTTTCCAAAATTATTTTCTTTCAAGTTAGAAGAAATTTCTTTTTATAGAACATTATAAAAAACATGTTAATAGGGAAAGATAAAGAGAGTGAGTTAAAAAGTAATATAATGATATGATTATTAACTTTTATATTTTTTGAAGATTAAAGAAATAATTGTTCTTTGCTTTTTATTTATCCTCATATAATCATGTATCTCGATTGTTTCATCGAATACATTAAGGATCAACCCATCAATTGAATTTCTAGTTCTCCAATTATGAATCAACAATATCCGCAGAAATTTCTTTGCGGCAAGCATTAGTCATATTAAATTGTGTCGTCTAACCGAAACTCTGATGCGAACTTTAGCGCGAATGTTGCGAGTCGCTTCGTAATAATAACCCCTAGAAAGATCAGCATCGATTCTCGAGGCAAACAAGTGAATGGCATTAACGTGATGTTATCGATATGGCGCGCTATAGAAAATCACTTTTGCTTGAACGACAGACCGTACCTTCGACAAAGCGCGGCCCCGAGTGCGCCCTACTGTGGGTACATGAAAACTATTTCAGCATCTCCGTATCGGATATACACTCGTTCCAGATAAAATCCACGTGCATGTGTTTCATCCATTCGCACTGTTATCGGGTAAGAGCAGTCTCGGAGTTTTTCACCATGAGATGGAATAGTTTTATTATGAAATTCCAGCTTCCCCTTTTAGACACAAAATCGATTCTCACGAGACGATTTCTCGTCTTAACGAAGAATTATTGTGTTTACATCTGATTATTCTACATATATATCTTTATATGTGTAGAGAAATGATTAAAAAGAATTTTACTCTAAATTCTTTAGAATGGAATCTCATTTTAAAGAGTGAAAATTGAGCCGGCTTTGAAAAAAAATGGTTCAATTTTCAATCTTTAAGAATGAAATTTCTCTTTGGAGTGACAATTCACTCTAAAAATTTTAGAAAATAGATTCTTCCATGTAATGCAGAGTCATTCTCTGCTCTGCAGAGAGAAGCAATAAATGAAACTCTCAATGATTATTTCTCCACCAATGCATTCGTTTTATACGAATGTGCTCTATATGTATGTACGTATGGAAAGACGAATTGGATCGGCAGCTGTGGCAGCATTTTCTTTCAATTCACTGCGTGTTATTTTCCATCGGGGTTAACAGATTATGAAGATGTCTCCGGATTAAATATGTCGCACCTGTAAGCGATCCATTTTCCCAAACACCCTCGCGACCCGCGGCCCTTTCCAGGGCGTGACTCTGAAAAACCACCAGCATCCAAACAGTCTGTCGAATAGAGGGACAGGGAAGAGAAGATCTCTTATACACAATCTACTGACTGTATAGACTTATACGGATAGTATCCGTGCGGGAATCGAGTTTACCTGACTTACAGAGGTCCCTGTTTATCGTTATTTATAGCTGAATATCCCCACCTTAAAAAGGGCTCGAAAATACCCCCCAAAAGAATTGCCTCTCCATCTTTCTCGCTCTCATCGCTCCATCTCGAGCTTTATTAGACTAGCGATGTATCTCTAATATCTCAAGAAGCTCAAAGAAAACGACACGTGACGAATTTTTTGAAAGCGAGTAGTTCTCATATACAATAATGATAAAGGAATTTGTGAGACAATATATGTTTTACAACCGAATTAAAAATAAATTTTTTTGTAAATAAAATGACCTTGAAATGAAAGTTTTTATTTTATATATAAAATATATATTTATATATAAAATAAGACGAAACGAAAGATTCTTATGTAAGTCTCTTGTAAAAAGAAAAAGTCAAAGTTTTTTTAAAAAATGATATAAAGAATTTACTCCGACAGAAAAATTTTTTATAACAGGACCTCTACTTTCAATCGCCATGTGCTGCAGTGTTATAAATTGAAGGATTAAATAAGTGTATACGTTTGTGTGTGTATGTGTCTAATACAATAAATTGTTTGCCAACTTTCACTCTAAACCTACAAAGATATAAGAAAGATTGTAGGGAAAGACAAATTTTCTTCGAAAATTGATGAAAAGAATATGTCACCAAAGATATCAACGCGAATTAAATCTCAAATCAAAAATTACTGGATGCTTATTAATAATATGCAATAATAATTAATATGCAATAATTTCTTATCTTTCATTATTTCTATAGAAATTCATAATACAATTTAAACTGAGAAAAATTGTTTTGTATTTATAAATCTTTGTATGAATATTGTGTGCGATTACGGATAGAACGCTTTCTAGGGGAGATGTATTGTATATCACTCTATAGAGTTTCAGATGAAACGAGACGTAAAGCGAAGTATCATAAAGATAAACGAAATAAGTACTGACGAGACAACAAGTGACAATAATTGCCCCAACGACAATCACCAGATCGATCCGATTATTACGTTCGAAGAGATAAAAACCGATTGTCTCGATAACATAACATAGCTTCACAACATTCGATATTACACTCGAAAATAAGAGAAATTGTCTCTTTAATTATCGATCGTTGAAGAGCTATTCATGCGTTTCGAAGGCAAAGGTTCCCCGCGCGAGTTATATCGCGGTTATCTATTGAATTATTCCCAAAACGAAATATATATCCGTATGCCCGCGAGCCGGTATAAGTCTTCGAAAATGATTACTGAGGTATCTGAGGTATTCGTGGGCCGACGGCAGCCCTGACCGAGTGCCTTCGACGCAGAATCCCAAAAACGAACGCTTCCGAGATGAAAACGATGAGGATAGTCCGGGGCCAGGTAAGCCTATAACGATCTCTCCGATCCTTCTCCCATTCTACCGCCTGGAATATAAACTGTTTCTGGGAACCGGGAGTCGTATATCTTACCGAACGACAATGCCGGAGTCACTCACCCACTCACCTGATCGGACCCATCTCGATATAGACGCGTACGTATAGACGACGAAATCTGCTCCAGGAAGAGAAGATCGGATTGACGTTTAGTTTTTTTTTCTTTTTAGATAGTTTCACGACCTCCACCGAGGAAGGTGCGCGGTAAATCTTTTTTTTCTCAGTCTTGTCCCAGATCTAGTATACCACTTATTTCTCTTTCGACACGCGATCTGCCGTTAGTTTTTAATAGCTAATCGTCGTCGTTAGTTGAAAAGAAAAAAAAAAAGAAACTCCCGGTTACGCGGTCGAGATTCTTTCCATTTTTCTCGATGATCGATGTTACGATATCTGATGTATTATTTTTTTTTTTATACCGAATATATTTTCCACTTGGGATGTTACCGTTCCAGCATGACCTATCATCCATTACATAGAAAGCTTTAATTAAATTTCTAATTGTTTTTTTATCTTCGCGTTTGGAAATTGCGCTCTTAGATTTCATAATCGTTTCAACTTAGCATCGCTCATTCTTACATTGGTGGCGCGCAATCTGTTTCGGGAGAAGTAGATAGATGATTTCTCTCTGACTCACCCTAACCATTACACAGAAAGATACAATCGCACAGTGAGTCATTAAATTGCAAATCTCTCGAGGAGTATACAGGAAGCGGAGCCTCGGACGTGCGTTCCTCCTTAAACTATCGCGTCATTATTCAAGTACCGTCGGTGCGAAATGTTTCGGTTTCCTTCAGTCGGCGAATGTCAACGAATGAGGTGGTACCATCATTGTGTCGCAGTATCGGGAATGACTGGGCAAACTTCCTGACATTTTATCTGGTAGTAAGTATCTTGTCGTCTGGTATTAGTATACCAGCCAGTCACCGGAGTGACAGATTCTTATCTAGGACCGAGGAGACACGCCGTCTCACCCGTGCCAGTTTCTCGGTCACACCTCTGTTCGGGATCTATAGATCGCGTTACTACCGCAAGATTGGCCGCGCCAAGATCCTTCATTCGATTACATGTTCTCCTTCTTGCTTCGATTCATTCGTAACTAATGCGAACGGCAGGAAGATCCTTTTTGGCAGGTAGCCAACGGGACACCGTGATCGTTGCGTCTGCACGCTGTGGTTTTTATTGTGGACAAGCCTCGCGACTGCAACATTTTAAACGTCAGTCGTTTTGCATTCACTGGGGAAATCTTGGGATCGAAGATGTCTCAAGGACGAGGCATCACATTCGCGCATATATCGAGAACCGATGGGAGCATCTTGTAAGCTAATGAAGCTTGTATCGACCTTCTTTTTGATAAGTCTGTCACTACACGTTAATACTTGCTGCGCAAAAAACATTCCATAGCATCGTTTTCATCCCTTGGGTGTTACTAATCCTTTTGCATTCAATGGACAAGTTACCTCGCGAACCAACATCATTCTTCTGGCGAGATATCTCGGCGATCTAATGTCATCCATCTGTCACTTTGGATGCGAAACATCGTGTATTGTCACGCAATAAAATATAGTCTAGCTTTAATATTATTCGGTATCATAGATATCGAATCGCTATACAGAGCAATATAAAAGAAAATACAAATCAACTTGCATTTAGAAGAAATAAGTGCGAGAAAGCTTACAAATTTTTTCGAATTAATTATTTGACATTATTAATATTTTCTCTCTCTCTCTCTCTCTCTCTCTCTCTCTCTCTCTCTCTCTCTCTCTCTCTCTTATTTAGGTTATTAATATTTCTTCTATTTTATATACTTATAAAAGAGAAGGTGGTACTTAAGAATATTTATTACTATTCTATATTTTCTATTCTCTAAAACTTTTAAAATGAAAGTTCATTCTGAAGAGTGGAATCTCATTCTTAAAGATTCTTAAGATTGAAAATTGAGCCTCTTTTAAAGATTGGCTTTAATTTTCAATCTTAAGATTTCATTCTAAATAATTTAGAAAATATGGAGAATATTGCACAAACAATATCCAAGATAATGAAATATCTTTACAATTCACATTAATGATCGATCCTTTCTCGCGCGAGGCATAAATTAGCTTGCATATTAAACAAGATGCTGAAACGATATTAAATGAGGAATTCGATTGAAGAGTCGTTACAATGTTCGTAATACGGGTCACGTTTGCTACGAATTCGATCACAATGATTCGTACGAATCGAGGGAGGAGAGAAGAACGAAAATATGATCGCGCCACGATCTTAATGACCGTCGAGCCAATCGTACCTCCGATACGGCAGCCGGCCATTTGAATGGAATAATTAGATGATTATCTTTTATTTATCCGCGGCTTTGATCAGCCGCCCTAGCGGTATAAAAGGACGCCATTTGCAATTATCCAAGAGAAGAGGAAGAGCGTATCATCTGCGAGAATGATACCTCTATTATAATCAAGCTTCCCATTACAAGCCACCCTCTCTATTCCGCATCATCCCGTCGTTCCCGGAAGGAAAATAAGTAAGACTTAACGTTTTTCTATTATTATCTTTTTTTTCTTTACAAATTCTACAAAGAAAAAAATATTGCTGCATTTTCTTGTAAAAATAATATTTAAAACAATTGGAAGATGCAATTTGATTGTTTATCACAAATATAGAAAAGACTACTGCATATAATAATAATAATAATAATAATAATTTTTATAAAAAAATAGGAACACTAGTAAAATTTTTTTGAATTATATAAATCTTTTCTGTGTTAATAAATTAAATTTGTATTACATGAACGAAAGAACTGACGCGGGAATATGCGATTCGCATTATACCATTGACTATAACTTTCACTAGCTCTGCGCCAGTCATCAATAAAAAAATAACATTTATAATTTTGAAAAATATTATTATATTTAAGTAATAGTCTGAAGTAAAAATTATGCGTAATAATGTTTTGCATCATTGGAGAAACATCATTAAAGAAACAAACAAGATCATCATTTAATGTTAATTAAAATTAGTGTTAATTAAAATTACTTATTATTCTAAAAGAAATTCATTATTTCGTCACAAAAAAGGCATAGACAATTCGCAATAATTTTGCAATAATCAGATTTGTATATAAAATTACTGATGTATATTTATAAAGACTATATAAAGATTATAAGCTGTATAAATCTATTATCGTATCTTATAAGTCAAATCATACAACAATACCATAATATTTCATTCTAGTCGAAAGCTAAACGATCCTTATATCATTAGTGTTGCTGACAGCGGAGTCATATTTTCCCGTCACACTCATTGATCTCGCTATAAGCAAAATCTTCCTTTTGCATCGAAAATGTCTAAATCAGGGGAGACCGGCTGTATCGATCCCATTGATCGGATCACGGATCATGGAACGCAACGCGCGAGAATCTATTATGCGGCTGTTAAAACGAGAAATTGAGCAGCTTTTGGTGTAATTTTCTGGAACCCCTAGTGTGGTCTAAACATGAGGAGACAAACTCGTGGAAAAGAGGGAGCCCATGTCGAGTAGGTGGACCATTAGATGTTGCCCTTTCGATCGAACCACATCCACGAGCGAAGATGGCGAAGTCATCTGTAACGAGAAGAAAAGTCAAGAATACAGAAGAACCGCTCAGATACCTGAGTCGAGAATCATCGTCGTGTGTCCTTTCATAAAAAGAAGTGCGGAGGATCGACTACGGGCAACAATGAATTTGCTAGCGTCGGAAATTGTCATTGTCGATCGGGAAGAAGAGGAAGGAGGATGAAAATGTAGACCAGTTCTTCGAGTTGGTAGAATACGATACCACCCAGGATTCTGGTCAAAAATCATCTACACGAAATCATTGGCTATTGCTGAAGAATGACCTTTAATGGTCCATGCAGCGATGGAAAGCGACTTTCGTCATTTATTGTTGCATACCTACCATGAGTTTTCGAACACTATAGACGTCCCATAAACTAGTTTATCTCTGTTGAAAAATATTACTTCCCGGATGGAACAGAATTCCATGATACAAATTAATATTTATATTTATAATTAATATTTATAATTAGATTGTGAATTTTTTTTATACATTCTGTAGAAGAAAAAGATTGATAATTATTTAGTTTATCTGCAATTATCTGTTTTTACAGAATCTATTTATAACATTCCCATTCTTTATAAATACACTAAGTAGATAGTTCTGAAAAAAGTGAGACAAATGAAGTGATTATTGGAGATTATTTTGCTTAGCTACTTAAGAAATATATCAATGATGTGCACAGCTGTGCCATTCGAATTATCTCGAAACTGCAGGCGTTATGACTCCAATAAATACTTTAAAGGAAGCGTGACCAACAAGAATACCCGCAACTTTCTTGCGAATGATTCTACTCGACATGAGGTAAATCGAAGAAAAATATAACGCAGCATGCAATTATGAGCAGCTGGTTAAAGAAAGCAAGCATATTGGAATAATTTGTCATTGTGAAATCGTCACTTATATCGCGGAAATAAAAAATTTCCATGACATAGAAAATTTCACCAAAATTATGTCAATAGAATTTCTCTGAGAATAATACTTCACACTGAATAAGATCATTTTCTTAAATAGCACTTTTATGCTTGAACATGAATATGTAAAAACAAACAAGATTTCCAAAAAATTTTTAATTTTTTCCTGTGTAACTTTTGAGGTATCATGATTTTTTTAAAATTATATCTTGCAATGTGATAATTAAAATTGATACTCTAGAGTATCGTTTATTTTAACATTGTACTTACTATAAAAGATTACTGTTAGAAAAAATTGAAACATTTTTGAAATATTGACAAAGTAGTATTTTCATACGTTAACATTTTCTTAAATGTTAAAAAAGAAATTTAAATAATTGCTGTATGCACGGTTGATTAACTTTTTAATATTGAAAAATCATGAATTCAAAATTATAAAATATCTAATAGAAAATAATGTTGAAATTTTCAGAAATAATTACATGAAAAAAAATAGCTGTGCGAAGAATTTAAATATGAAGATCATCAAGGAGAAAAAAAAAAATTGAAAATATCTCAAGTGGCGATATGTGCGAGAACGTAAATCATAGAATAGGCGGAAATCGCAAAAAAATTATTATTAGTAGTAAAATTTTATAGTTGACCCTGCGGCCACTAACTATGACTAGAAGATGGTAAGAATATGGTGGAAGTGAAACTTCATGCTACTCTCTGCTCTCTTTGCGAACAGAAGACGAAGGAAACGCAAACCATAAATAGTTAAGGGATGACATCGAAGACTTTCTCTGCTCATCGTTTCAATAACATCGATGGTATAGTTGTCTGTTGGTGCTTGAGAATGTACGAGCAATAATACGAAAATACAAAAAAATACGATCTCTTAAGAGATCAGATTCTACAAAAATAGAGAGAATAATTTAAGAGTGTAAAAAATTTGTACAAGAAATTGAAATGTGTTATATTTATGATTATATTTAGTATGATTTATTTCCTAGAGCCCTCTCTCTTGGAATTATAAAAAAAATATTTATACTACTAAAAATACTTATACAGTCATTTTCATATAAAAATGAAAGAAATGAACAAAACTCCACATGTATATAAAACAATTATGTTAAAAAATATTATATATTTATTTAGCAACACATTATATTTATATAATTTATTTACCTATTATATTTATTATTATATTTGTTTTATGGTAAAAAGATATATTATAACAATAAAAAGTAATAACAAAAAAATTATAAAAATAAGTTAAATAATTATGTGATATTATTCACACAAATGTTTTATATATATATATACTTTTAGTATTCATTTTTATATGTAAAGTGTAAATATTAGATATTTTCAATTTTAAGTTTTTTTTTAGAAATTATATTGATATTTTTTTACATTCTTAAACGAAAACAAATGAAAACAATGATTATAGCTCTTTTTTTTTGCAAATTTCTGAGATAATACAGTACGCAAATATGCTCCTTTTTTGTTGCAACAAATAAATTTCCATATTTATAGATAAGACAAAAAAATTTCAAAAGAAGCTTGAATAAAATTTAAAAATGAATTTAAAATGCAGAGCACTCATTCATTTTTTAAACTGTTTCTCCGTATTAACATTTTAAAAATAAAATCTTGTATAAAAAAAATAGAAGCAGCACGAGAAAGAGAGTAACAAATTTCCTTATGAATTGTTCGTTATGATTAAAAAAGAAAATGATAATCAAATCAATTTGCCTGCGTCATTCTGTCGATCGTTATAACATCACAAATTGATTTTTCCTAACCACACCTTTGCCGAACCTTAAGTCGAATCGAATTATTTACCGGCTGCGTCTTAAGAACGCAGAAAATCTCTCATTCAGAAATTTCGTTAGTCATTACAACTAGGACTGAACGAAGTTTTCATTCAGAGAAAATGATAACACGGTAACACGATGATCAGTTCTTTCCTCGGAAATCACAGTAATAGTAAGTATAAAGCGACATAAAGTACGGCCTAGCTAAAATTTATGTCGGCTCGGCTGAAAATCGAGTTCGCGAGAAACACTCCGAACGGCACGGTACCGGGATAAGCACCGGTACCTTCACCACAACCATCATCAGCGTCAGTACCACCGGCACGTCGTGTTGCACCGGCTAAATCATTAGACGCTCGAAAGCACGGGCCCCCCGTGGTTTCGAGCATTAGTTCATCTGTCTCTGGTTCGCTCCGCAGCCGTTCTCCTTCCCGATGAAGCCTGAAGCCGCGTCCTGTTTTTCTCTCTTTTCTCCGATCTTTCTTCTTCCTCTTGTGCACCAACCTTCTTTTTACAGCATCCCCTTGCCCTACTCTCTCCTACTTCCTTCTTTCGCACCACTCTGTTCTTCTTTGTCCCGTTTCATCATTTTCTCTTGTCCCGTTCGTCATATCTCGTGCTCTTTTCTTCTTCTTCTTCTTCTTTGATGCGTTGCTTCTTCTTCACCAGCACTTATGCCACGTTGCCTCCTCCTTGTCTCTGTTATCATATCTTGTCTTTCCTCCGACTGTTCCTCCTCTATTCTCGTTCCAGGTTCGGAGAGTTTCGGCCAGTGTGCGCTGCTTAATATATGAATCTCACGCATCGAACCTCACGGCACCACGGGGTACAGCGAACGACATGTGTTTCTCTACTCTCGAGCTCTTCTATCCTCTCCATCCGAACCGTCTTTCTTCCTTCGTCCCATCCCGCACATTTCTGTCGTGCTTCACTTCTTGGTCAAGCCCAGTCCTTCTTATTTTTTGAACACCGTTTGGAAAATAGAATGCAGCGTTGAGTACTGAAGGTGATTGTTCATTGTGAACAACACTTTGCGATGCGATACAGTAACGTATGTATTCTCTCGATAAAACTAGTTTTCTAATCTAAAAGCTGTTTGTCTCTAAATCATCCGTTGATCGGTGAAACGCTTATAAGATTGAAGCTAAACCATATTTCTCGTGACAAAGATTATTGCAGTTTCGCGGCGGAAAACAGCTTGTACGTGTAAAATCTTTTAAATGACGATGCTGCGATATACTGCACGGTTGAGAAAAGAGGAAATTTAAGAAACATTTGGCTGGCACGAGAGTAGAGCAGCACGGTGTTTTTCATGGTTGTCAGAGAACAATGAGATCAGTGGGAAGATGCAATCTTGTGGGATATGGGAAATCCAATTTGGCCGATTTGTCTTCTTCTCATCTCTTTTGTGACACACGTTTGTAGGCGAATCCACCTACGAGTTATGGCACACGTAAGTGTTTTACACTTATAGTAAAAATATTTTCGAAAGAAAATTTGATCGTACAAAATTGATAATTTAGACCAATCTCTCACATTCTGTCATGAATGATGAGTCTATTTGGAGAAATAATTTTAATCATAATTCTATAGAAGTTTCTAATTGACCTTTAAAATTGCGGGTGTCTATGAATAATGTAATGTTGCATTATTACAATTTTTATTAAAGACTACGCGCATAATGTTAATGATATTTACATTATGATATCTTACATTATTCTCTAATGAATACTCACGTGACTGAAATGACATGGACTCACGCCGCTAATCGTTCGACGCACGACGTGCACCTACATCCATACCGCGCGTATAACATTTATCGCGACACGCGTAAGCCCCTTCTCCGCGCTATTAAGCAAACATTGCATTAGGTAGGAAAATATCAAACGTATTCGCGTCGCGTCATTGTAACATGCATCTGTAACAAATGCGAGGCGATATAAAATAATAAGCCTATTAGTCACACGGGGGGGGGGGGGGGTTTTTGGGGGG
>NW_017259187.1:1340706-1357517 GCF_001594045.1 Atta colombica
ACGGGGAGAGATTCACCTTCGCATCGCTTATCCTGGGCTAGGATAGAGAACCAACTTTCTCTCTTTCTCTTCTTCAATTCTTTCTCCATATATTTTTCTTTCTCTTTCTTTGCCCCATCTTTCTCTCGGCTGTATGTATCACTCCGTTAGTATCTCGCGCGCGTATCGTGCGTGCTGCGTTCGTGTTTTCACGTGTCCACGTGTACACGACCGATCCCGCGGTATTCACGCAAGGATTTATGGCGCGTCCACTCATTCATAAAAATATTATTCAAATTTAGACTGTCTAGACGGCGTGCGATGAGGAACCGGACCGCTATATGAAGAAGACTGGAGATACCTTTGGATTCATCGAGATGTTGTGTCGCCGAGAGAGACTCATCGTCCATACTTATCTCATCTATCGATAGCTCGAAATCTTATCTGAATGTTTTACATTTCCGGTAATATATTTGGTCCCAAAATAAAGCTGTATTAAAAATGAAATTGATAGGGAAATTTGGAATCCATAATTATTTAAAAGAATAATATTTCATCTCATAATATTATAAAGAAAAAATACTTTTTAATTAATAGAAAAAAGTTTTAGACTTTTTCTTTAATTTTAATTATTAAATGCTTACAAAAAATATAGATTTTAATGTATAATAGTTATAGAAAAAGGAACTTTCTCCTAAAAAAAAAGATATATTTTGTTTTCAATTAATTATTTAAAAAAGATGATAAAGTATATAATTAAAATAATACTTAAATAAAATATTTGATTAAAAAATTGTGCTTTAAATTAATAATCGAAGAATAAAATATTTGATAAAATAGAAAAGTGTGAGAAAATTAAGCGATATCTTTTCAAGATTATTGCACGTTGATTGGGAATTATAAAACGAAGAATGACGCGTTGAAGATATACATAGAATATACTACGTTTTATGAATCTTTGCAAAAAAGACTCAATCTGAAGTTCATATGTTGTTTTGAAAATTAATCGCTACGATTCGCTCGTTTCTGTTTTTTGAAGCGCGCTGTCACGGTTCCTTGTACTCTTTGTTTTTCCATACCACGATTCGTCGCTCCTTCGCACGCGCTGTTACGACGACGAGGGGCAAGTTATTGGCATCTCCTTTATGACATCGACTCGATAGGCATTCTCCCCGGGACGTTATACCTCACGCGAGATAATTTATGCACGTGCCGCGAGATACGCGTGATAATTTCGCAAGATAAGGGCGTAGGACGCGGAAATTATGAATTGCTGTACAGCCGATCACAAAACTCCATCACGACACGAATTACGGTGTTTACTACCTAAGTTATATAAAATATTGTACATTATTATGACGGCAATAGCTTTTTCGTTTTAATCGCGCGAATTAAGTTTTTATTAAATTACTCGATTATGATTGCAGATATTTATTTCATTAATAAGTACCTTTGAATGTAGAAGTTTGAACTTAACGTTGTTAACGTCGTTCGAGAATAAGAACTCCTTTACTCCTTTGCACCTTTGCAATGTATTATTATTGTATCATACAAAGATATTCTTATCACTCCTGTTGATTATTCTCACAAAAAGATTTTACATTCACTTTTATGCAAGACATTTCTCATAGCCTTTCGACTGACGGTATCCCATCGCACTGCCCACGCTTACGTCTTGATTCGCGAGCGTTAGCGCCATAAATAATGTCCCTGCCTCTCTTCCTCACGGAATTTTATCGGCGGCCAGCCATATTATGTGGAGCGAAAATTTAATGGCTAGGCAGGGCGTTGCGTCCAACGAAAATAATGGTCGAATACTTGCAGGAATGGCGGATGTTTCACGCATGAATTTCAAAATACACTGCAAGGTAATATATTTAACGTTCTTCGAAAGTTTTTCGGCTTTAAATTTTTCTCGTATTCAGAAAATCGGAATTGATTTATCTATCGAGCATCCAAATTATTAATGACTCCGAAGTTAATTAAAAATTGTCATGCTGAGTTATTTATTCGTGGGAAAGTCTTTCTTCCACTGTAAGAAGTGTCAAATAGATGAACGCGTGCCCGATTTCGAAAAGGAAGGAAATAAAGGAGAATCGTAGAAGGCGAAAAGGGCGAGCGAGGAGAGAGACGCACTAGGGATCATGGTGAGCGGGCGTGTGCGATCTCCTGTGTAAAACCCCACGGGTCACTAACTAAACCAATGAGACCGTGCTGGGATTAAATAATTCATGCTGGGAGTGTAATCCGCAAATTTGTTTGGGATTACGAACGCGTCGCATTTGCGCCGCGTGCGGTCAAACAATGACTATCTTTCAACACCATGATCCTCGTATTCCATTTCTTTTTAATATCTCAATTCGAAAAAGCCGTTCGTACGTAGTCTTCTCATACAAAGCGAATTTGCATAAAACGTTGCAACTCTCTTTTTTTTGTTTTTAATATTCTTTTATAACTGTTAGTTAATTATCAAAGAGACACATTAAACATTTTTAATGAAAATTCTATTGTGAAAACTTTTAAAATTAGAATGATAGTCTCAAATTAATGATCTTCCTTTAGTTTATTATTTTTCTACTATTTTAGTCACACTATGACTAAAGAGGTAATCGCGTATCAATGGTGTCCGACAAGGCAACACATAGACGTTGACTCGCAAAGATGTTTCAGAAATAAGCGAAAGAGCATAGGAACGCATGGACAGGAGGTATATTGGACATACGGGAAAACACAATGTCTCATATACTCTTTGCGATCATCGGTTGCCTGATGTCGGATGTTACCTTCGTTATTTCTCTGGTAACGGATAAAGGCGTGATAGGGAGGCCTCTTGGGGAGTCTCACAGAACTCTTTCCACTTCATTTCAACGATTCTAGGGATAGAGCAGGGGTTCTACATATGAAATGGAAACACAAGTATTAAATGTACACAAATACTGTATAATGATCACTAAACGAAATCTGACTCTTCAGACTGGAAATATACAGTGTTCGTGAACTAGTGGAAAATCTGAAAAGAGATAATTCTACATGAAAAAAATAATATTACGGTTTTTTTAAGATTAAATTTGAGAAATTTAAGGGGATTATTAATATTTCAAATTGATTACGTTGAAAGTCCGACAACCATATCAGCATGCAATTATCATTTCTGAAATTAATTCATTTAATTCATTTAATTCATTTAAATGAATATATATATATATATATATTTATATTATAATTAAGTGTATACATATTGGCGAATATTTAAAATAGATTTTCTTAAAAAACAAAGCATATGAAAAAATTGTATTCTATTCATTTTTTACTTATTTTTTTCAATAAGATTGGAAATAAGACCATTTATGTTTGTATTTACCGCTTTGTATTTAAAGTAATGTATTTAACATTATTATTTCTTGCAATATAAAGACAAATTGTCATAATCTCCATGTGGAATCTTTCTCCCGTGGATTCATCAGTTAAAGTATCAGCAATAATAAAATATTTCCCATTTCGACAAACACAAGTGATTATCAATATTTACAATTATAGAAAACGTTATAGGAATACATATACATTATGGATAAATAAAAATATGAATCATCTATATGTTTGATAGTTAGGTCGGATAATTGGGAGATGGGATAATATGTTTAATTCAGTTTTTATTAATCGTTCTTTAAAGCAATATAAAAAGAAATACATCTATTGTATAACGAAACATAATATCCAATAAGTACATTGACGTTATTGGACATCATTTTGATATTAAAATTACATCAGTTTATTTGCTGGGTATTATTATTTTACTTTGGCATCGATTATATATAAATATCGATTATATATAAGTAATATATCGTTAAGCTGCTTTGGAGTTACATTCAATGTAGTATTAAAATCTAAAGTCTCGTATTTTCGTGAATATTGCTAGCTTGGAAAATGTGAATGATTCATCTAATAGTTGGATTTGAGCGATTTGAGTGAGTTCTCCCTATGAAAAAACACTGGCATATTTTCTCTTCGATCTGCTCGGAATAACCAGGTGGTCGTGCGCCAGTTGTTTGCGCGCAACCGTGCTCGACAAGGCAACTATGCGAAAAAGGAGAAAAAAAGGGAGTAAGGCGAACGAAATCATCGAGTCGGCTGTTAAAATTATAGAGCGAAAGCGGGCGTCGCGATGCCTCCCAGGGCGATGTGGCATTCATTCGCGGGGAACCCCCGCGAAGAACCGTGACAATGGCGCCCACCACGAAAAAGAGAGAGAGAGAGAGAAAGAGAGTCTTCCTTCTTTCCTCGTTTGTTCTCTGTCGCCCCTACTTTAACCCAGTCACGGGGGGTCTTCGTTCGTACGCTACTGGTCATTCAGTTGACATGAACGTTTGTATACGATCGCACGAATTGCGATCTGGCGTGTACGGGCCTAATCAGGCGGCAGCAAACCCTCCTCTCCTTTCGGGTGTCTCGAAGAATGGGTACCAATTTTCGTTGACTAAAACTTGACTGAACTTTTTTTATTTATGAAAAAACTATCGCAGAAATAGCAGGAATTTGTTAAATCTCTGAATTGAGAATTAACATCTACATTGATGTATTCAACTCTCAATATTAGTAAATAATTTCTTTTATATTTAATGTATCCATCATACATTATCACTAATGATTGTCCTGGAGTGACAGAATGAATAAATATCACATATCATATTTTTGTTCAATTCAATACTAAAAAAATTACTGTATAAAATATTTTATGTAATTAATATAAAATTATCTAACTAGTGTGTGAATAGAAAATCGACTAAAATATGCTCGATTGGCGATTAATGTTAAATTAAATAAGAAAATTAAATTATGATACAATCAGATCTTAGATAGAGTCTTTCTATTAAAATCCCTTGAATTAATATTCCAACTAAATGAAGAAAATTTAGATTACATTTTTATAATTGCTATTTGAAATCGTAAGATGTTCTTCAGTAACATGCCTTTCTCAACTTCATTGACGAATGGTTTCGAATTCACCCTTTTCTGTGGATTGTTAGCGAAATTGCAGAGAGCTATGCTCAATGTGGACGCGATCAACGTGATGCGTTTGGTCATGAGGACCCCCGCGAGCAATCGCGACAATGAACGCCCGTTTGCCCGGGGGGGTCTGTCTATCCATCCTGTTGGATATTCCACACAACGTAGGCACAGGCGTACGTGCCACTTTCGACTTCTCTCGTACACCTATTAGTATCACTAGATCATCGAGCGTAGAAAATAGCGGATTGCCTCAATATTAAAGTCATTTGACTATTAAAATAATTTATTCCGCAGCGGTGCGAATATTGCGGCGTCTTTACATTACGGATAACATCATCATCAATAATCGTGAATTGGGTATTCGTGTTTGTAGGCCGCTGAATGTCGGCATCAGAAAATTTTATCACAAAATATTGTTGACTATTAACAAATTTTTAACTCTTGGAGACTTCGCAAATGAATGAAATAACAAGCATATATCAATTAACATGAAATATCAACTGGAACGTTTCAATTATTTGTTTTAATCATCCTCAGAGAGTTCCTGTATTTGAAAAATGTAAAATAAAAATGTAATAATATAAAATTTTAACGGATGAAAAAAAGATGAAAGAGAAATAAACAGAAGACAGTACTCGTCGCTTCGGCGCGTTTATCATGGTTGCTATTGAGGCTGCCAATCGACGTGGAAATTAATATGCCTCTCTTTGGATTCGAGCGATGAGTGTCCCACCTTTTAGTTCGTTCGCTCTTCACCGTTCGCGTTGCTACGTGAAAGCTCAAAAGCGCGGAAACGTGCCTTCATCTCCAAAGACCGACGCCGTCGAGTGGTACTCGAGTTGTACTCGACTCGAATCCCCGAGCCTCTGGCACGAGGCCAGATGTTTTTGAATACTCAGGAACTCTTTCGCGCGTGCAGCACGCGCTTATTCGCGCTTCCTAAAAGCTGTTTCGATTCGTGCGACATAACTGCGTCTTCTACAACTTCTCTCAAAACAAAGCAGATAAATGAGTTCTCACTACACATCTCTATCTTCTGATTGACCAAGCTTGAGTTATCTTGTTGCTCTTCTTTCTAATCATGTGTCGATTATTAATTTTGACCATTATCTTGATAAAATAAAAGCATCATTGAATGATAAACGAATTACAAATTCTCATTATAAATAATCATCATTCTATTCCAATAAAACTGGATTTTTTCATATTTTTATTTCTCCTAAGTATCAATTGTGGAGATTAATAATAATTTTGAATAGTAAAATATTTTTCTTGTCTATTAATCATTAATAAAGATTTGATGGACGATAATTCACCCATTAAATTTCGTATCAATCAATAGATTGTGTTGGATTATTGTCTTACGTGTTACAATACAGCCGCTTTTGAGAGAATCATTGCAATATTGTTTTCCATCGAATCGATTTCTCCGGGGACGATCGAATGAAGAAAAACAAGAAGAGAGAGATAAAGAGGATGATTTCTCACGGCATCTATATCTAATGTGCGTACGAATTCATCGAGTCGGCCCATTTCCAGCGCGGTGGGTCCAGCAGATCAGGGCACAATGACTTATAAAGCGTCTTCGAGTGAAACTCATCTGCTCGTCTGCCAAGCAACAATACTGCGATACAATGATATACCTCTTCCCCAAGCAACTCCTCCTTTTTATTCGCCTCTCTTTGCCGGCGCCGAATGCATGAGGAGAATCGAACTGTGCGCGATGATATGCGCTCATACTAATAGGGATAACAAAGCGAAATACCGCTTTGCGAAAAACGGTATTCTTAATTTGAAACATACAGACCAATTATCTGCGCGACAAATGCCATTGTCACTCGCAATAATTAATGAAAATTAGTAGCAATTATTTATAATAATTTTAATATGATTTCTGAAAGTATACGCAATATTCTGAAATTCTAACTTATTGAACTGTTATTTGTTTTATCGCCGTGTCGTTATCAATTACCAACATTTCGTCAACCTTATTATTTCAAGATAAACAGCGTTGATTGATGTTGATTATCATTTAACATCTTTGAAGAAGGGAGACCGGGACTTGTTTTCACAGTTTTATTAGATTTTTAGGCATTAGATTTTTTAAATAATTAATTGTTATGATTAAATTGACAGATGATAAAGAGGACTTTTCTCTACATTTTTATACCGATAATGGTTTTATATAGTTTCTTTGCAATAAATGAAATATGGACATGCTATATAGATATTTGCTTGTAGATATTTGCTCCGATATGTGGAATAAATTGGTGTATATTACGGTGTAAATTGCTTCTATGACGCTTAAATTCTACACTTTAGTTCTATGTATATTCTTTTTACATATATAAAAATGTCAAATTTTGAGCTATCAAATATTATTATTACTTAAAAAATTAAAAAAGAAGATTGAAATTTATTCTTTTTCGTATAATTAAGAAAGAATAGGCAAACATATTCAAACAGTAGTATATCATTTTAATTTTATTAATCATTTTTGCGAAAAGTAAAAAGCATTTTAACAACATAAAAAGAATTAACTAAAAGTTATGTTTTCGATTTCATACACATAATATGATTGTTTGGCGTCTAGATAGTAGGAAACTGTATATAGATAGTTCAAATCAGAAAAGAGTTAATCAAGAATAATATAACGATATATATTTTCTTATGAACTTACGAAATGATAAATTTACTTCTTTTTTTGGACATTAAGGCCGAGATACGTTGGGAATAACACAGGTTGATAACATCACGTTCTCCTGTACACGGCAAATAAAGTGACAATCCATTATTTACGGCACCGTACATCTTTGGTTACTGCCCCAGAAGCGACAACACACTTCTGTGTTCAGATAAGAATTTATTGTTACACCTTGGTCCCAGCAGCTACATATCTTCTACCGTGGAAGGAACACACTTGGGACGCAATAAAGCGAGCCATAAATTCCTCTATGAATTACCCCTTTATATCGATGTTCTTCGCTACGAAACGTAGCTGAGAACATCGAAAACGTAAGTATCCCTTTTCAAAGCAATACGTAAATTACTTTCATCTCTCGCGTTTCAATTATTAAACGGATAATTTCAGACATCTATCAAAGATGAAAGAAATAAAATGTAGAACATACATTTTATTTCTTTCTTTTTGTGAAAAATCCATGTCGAAACAATTCGTAAATGGTGTAAATCAATAATTAAACGCCAATCTGTACGGACGAATCCCTGTACGGACTTTCCATTCATGCCATGCTGGTCCCAAAAACTTTTTAAAATATTTCTTAAATCTGCTTTAAAAAACAAATCGTCTTTTGCGTGACTGATGATTCATTAGTCGTCCTGACACCACTTTGCTTTTTGTTCTTTGTAGTTTATTTTAGTTCACACGTGAGATAATGAAAACAAAATACTAACACTTTTTTTCCTTTTGATGAAAATGTCAATATTTATTTATCTTATGTGATAAATAAATATTGTACTTTTAAATCATCATGAGAGGGAAAGGTATATGCCTAATAATTTTTATAGATATTTTCATCTTTTGAATCAACGCCAACTTTTCTAATATTCAATCATTCTTTATAAACGTCTCTCAGAAATTTATGAAAATGAAGATATAAACAGAATGTTAAACTATGATTGTGTTTTTAAAATGTTACTTGTCACTCTATATGTAATAGGAAAAATCGAGTTTAGATTCTACATTCTTGATGGAAGTAAATCCATTTACTTGAAATGTTATAACTTATTAATTTAGAAAACTGTTGTTACTCCTAACCGCAATTTTTGGTCGCCGCGTGATTTTGTCGCCTACCGAAAGAATACCATCTCATTCCGCTTCTTCGAGCGACTGTCGGCACGAGTTCGTGTTAAAAGGTCCGGGTCCTCCGTTCTCGCAATGCCAAGTCATGCCTCCTGTGGTGCTTGTTGTCATTGTCAGTACCCGCAATCACGCAATGATCAACGCGTACCTACGCGAGCGGATGGGGGATCAGCGATCCTCACTGAATCGATCCTTTTTGATGAACCCCGGGCGGGATATATCAAAGGCTTCGAAAGTGTACCGCCGCTGCGATTCCGTCCGTGACGGTGTCGTGGTGATCGAATCATCACGCGCCAGGACGCGCTGAATGTGACTTTTTGTCGAAATCATATTTTATGGAATTGAAATAATTGTCGGGAACATTCGATCAATACGGTCCACTCTGAAGAAATCGATCAATTTATTGTGAGTCTTTCTCAATATCGACAAACTGATAAGGAAAACGATATCTTCTGATCTCTTTTATATATTTATAGATATTTATAGATTTTATATATTTTCATTATAAATTGTGTAAAAAAATATGTAATTTTTACGTATTTTTTTATAGTGTTTGTTTTTTAGAAGATGTCATTTTTTTACACGTGTACTTAACTCAGTATTATTGTGATAACTTACGAGAGAGGTGACTAAAAAGAGCATCCTTTATTTTAAATACATAATTAACATTTGCCCTTCTTAATATATACTCTAATAGATTAAATCTAAGAATAGTTGAAGTATCGAACATAGGAAGGTAGTTCAAGAAAATAAGCAATGACTGTTTAATAAAAAAGATATCATTCTGAACGCGGTGTTCACAGTCAGTTTACCCCATGAATTAATTATTTTTTTTATAAAACAATAATGTATAATGGCATGCGCTGACGTAATTGTACCTGACAAAGGAGCTGAACGATACAAATGAGAATGCAAAAATGAGAGATCATGACCCGCGTGTAACCTCTCGGAGACGGCGCGTCGTTAGTTTCTTCATCTCTCGACGATACTCGACAGTGAAAGAGCCGGAGTCTGTAAAAGTCGATTGTCGAGTTCCCGCCCAGCGGCGCCTCGGCCAATCGGAAGCGCATGCCGCTCCCGGTTGGTTCCTTTTTTTTACTCTTTATCGGTCGTTACACTGAGTAGTTTTCTTGTCTCAACGCCATCTTAGTCGGTCAGACATTATTGTTCAGTCTCATTGATTATTCCTCAGGATCTGAGATGCAAATTGACCGAATCTTTATCCTCATTCTCCTGGCTTGTGATTTTAGGTGACCCTTCACTTTGCGGTCCTGTCTCAGACTAACGCTTAATGAACATGCTCGATGAATTTCGATCTAATGACATGAGATTACAAAAAAATGTGTTCTCCATATTCCCATGAAACTCAATTCTCATCATTCGATTTGATACGCGAGAGGCAATATTGATTTAACAAAAATGGCATTTAAAAAGAGATCACAGTGTTCAATTATTAAAATCATCGCATCGACGATTTAAATACCCGACTCATTAACCAAATTATTCTTGATTATACGAGTATGAATTTCCATCACATATCACGTTTTTAATTAAAACTACGCGGCAGTTTGAAAATTAAATGATCGTTATTGCAAATAAAAAATAACGTTCCCGACGTCACATAAACTCCGAAATTCATGCAACCGCGTCCACTTTCCTCGCGATTGTCGCTTTGGTTTTAATTCGCTAAACCTCGACGAAAATTTTATAATCCAATTGCATGATATATTTGACATTTTCTTTACTCTAATTTGTTTATCTTGTTGCAAAAAAATACACTAAAAGATTACACTAGCAAAGGCAATATTATAGAAAAGAAAATATGATTTTAATTTATTTAATATCTCTATCGTAGTAATTAAATTTTAATTTCAATATCAGCAGAGAGCGTCTGCTGCTTGTTGATTAATTTTCAAGAAAGATGGTTCTAAATTATCGTTAATACATCTCATTCCGTCCCGATTGCATTAACATTACTTTGATTTTAAGCAAGGCTCTTTTTCTTTCTCTCTTTTTAAAGTCGAGAGAAAGAGGGAAATCTCATTTAAAGTTAAAGTAATATTGGTGTAATCGAGCCTTATCTGTTCAAGTTTGCTTATCTCACCTTATAAATTTATTATTATTTGAATATAATAACTTGTTTAAAGATTATCTTATTTGTTTGATCTTTCAGAAAAGACTGATTTTTCTGAAAGATTTCTCTTTAGAGAACTGTTTTCCTTGAAGAAGAAAAAAATGAACTCTGCATTTATCTTTTTATTTCTTGGGTAAAGAAAAATCGAATGCAAAATGCGGAATGTACTGTTGATGCGTGTATCTCCTCGAACGCGCGCACGTCTCGCAACGGACCTATTTGACTCTATTCTCTTGCTCGGCAACGGATTAGGCCCCGCGGCGCATACTTACATCGTGAGAAAGATCTCGATCACCGCGGCCTGTAATTTGCACTTCCGTTCTCATACAGGGTCGTCGTAGCATACAATGCGCCGAAGACGACGACGGCCACGGGACGCGACCGTATAGAAAGGCGGGCCGGAAGCGAGGCCCCCCAGCGAACTGCCCGTCGCTCTCATCAGGTGTTCTGAATTCGACTTTTCGGGCACCGCGACATCATCGAGGGGGTAACTCGATGCCTGACGCAGGTGCCCGCATTTGTTCCGCGCTGGAACAATCGCGTGTGCACCGAAAGAAGTCCCTAAACGTCGCAAAATGGGGTCGAGAGGCGACTTTAATGCCGTTTCCGAGGGGAATGCCTGGTCTCCTTTTCTCTCAAATGTCATAGGTGCCACGGGAGAATCGAAACGATTTCTCGCACCTCACCGAGAGAGCAAATCTCAACGACTGTTTTGGTCTCTCTAACGTACTTCGCCGCACGTGCTCCGTATTGTACTTCTTTCTTTGTACCGGATTCCTTATTACGAGGTCCGCGGGACGAGATGGAACGATTTTTCTCATCGAACGAGACGATTTTAGACTCTTAATGTTGCGACCAAATAATATATTTAATATTATTGAGAAATATGTAAGTATTTTAAAATCTAAATTGAAATTTTTTGATCTGCACAATTCTGATTATTAATTATTATAAATAGATTCTTGCTTCTTTTCAATAATTTTACGACACAAAATTCGACCATTGAATAATTCTATTCTGGAATGAGGACTTATTATTGGAGGACATATTTTATGCGCACTTATTATTCTCAATAATAATACATATTACTATTAATTTTAATTTATTACTATTAATTTTTTTGTAATAAATTATTTTATTGAATTTTTAATTATAAGTCATATTGAATTTTTATATATAAGATTTAAAAACTGAGCATCATCGCAGTATATTATGGACGATAAAATATTGTAATGCTCACATTCCTCGAATATATTCAAATTTTGGAGAATAATTATTTGTAAATAAAATAGAAACAATTTTAATATTTAATAGAAGGATTATCAATTTTGTTAAAATTTTTACAAATAGACATTTCTAAGCATTGCTTTTGTTTATTCGAAGATAAAGAAATTAATTGGTCCTAGGAGATTTGGACTTTTAAATTGGATCAGCTCTAATTGAAACATGTCTGAATCAGTTATTCGTCAGGAAGTATAAATTTGTTAGCAATCAATCATTTGAATGCTATAACAAAAATTAGATTTATTCCACATTCCAGACCCTTCATTTAACCTCATGTTTGCATGTAGTGCTTAGAGTTTTTAAATAACAGACCATCTTCTTTTGACAGATTTTACTTTTGAAGCTCCTGGTACTCAAGAATCTTGTTCCCGGCTTTTGAGTCTTCCGCGCATCTTTCCTCGCATACCATTGGCCAATGCAGCCTCTAAAGAAGGTGAGTATATTAAATTCCACGATATATTTGTCAAGGCGTGGTGCTGCTTCAGGGGACCACTGTGCTGAAAACTCTTCGGCGACACACCATTGCCACACATCGCGAGACACCGACTCACCCTTCGTTTTCTGCCTCCGCTTGTTTGCGTAGCCTCCTCTTTCTCATTCTCAACTTCACGGGGTGCAAAACCGACTACGAGGTCACGCAGCGCCTAATAACGACGTATTAACTTCGTCATCCGTGATCTCAAAGCAATCCGTTTTAACAGACTCACTAAGAACGCTGTTCTCGCGCTGAGTTTCGCAACATTCCGCGAATATATATTTCAATTAATTGTACTGACGGCTTCACTGTGATATAAAGAAAGATGACGATTCGTGAATCTAATACAAATTCAAAAATGCAAACATACACGCAAGTGTATGTTTATCTCGAGTCTTGTTAAAATTTAATAAAGATTTAGTTGATGTACTTCAATTAATTACAGTACAGCAACAAGGTGCATAACTTCATATTTACTAATTATTCAAATTGCACAAATAATTTTAAATAAACATGTGTTTTTCAAGATTTCATTACAAAATTTAAAGTAATAAATTATTATCAAATTATCACATTTACTTTATACACACGTCATTTATTTTTATCGATACGTTTATACGGCATCTTTAATTAGGTTTAATAATATATCTGTAGCTATGAAACTGGCTAACGGTCATTCCATTCTTCAAAAGAATAGCTATGAGATTAGTCAGTTCATAATTACAGATATTATTAAATCCGATTAAGGATGTCGTGTCGTAAACGTAGTCGATATCTTGATATTCGATCTTTCATGTTTACAGAAGGTAATGCCTATACGAGGCATCGTGATGTACTGAGAATTTGAACGACAGGTATGAAATGCCAAGTGCAATATGTGCGAAACCATGATGACAAGGATGAAAATTGATTTGTCGTAAGGGTCGGTCTTGTAAGTAATCCAATGGATCTCGTGGGAGGTCATTATAAATATGTGAACCAAGTATCCGATCCCTCGTGACTCAAATTTCGTGATCCAGCGTGGGTTGAAGTGTAATTTTATTGTGTCAAAGCAAACCGTCTGCGCCTCACAAAGAAATCGCCAAAAGATGACAGATCGTTACATTAATTTTTGTGAACGCGTTTCGGAGAAAATTGCTATAAATTGTAACGATTGTTGGACGCGATAGGAGTTATTGTTGAGTGTCTTAGAGGCAATCATAGTTTATTCCGTCTTTCCCTTAGCGTTCAACGAACGAGGGATCAATTTTCGTAAACCTTTGGTGACAACATGGCTACCGTTTGGTAGCAAACGCAATAAAGAATGCACGGAAGTGCGCCTCGTTCGGCGCAGAATCCAGCAACAGGTTGCAAACCATCGATGCTGCGCGCTATTCTAGATGATTTATGAATCCACTGGGGAACGCGATGCAAATTTTCTTCTTTTACACTTACTTCTCCTTGTGCATCGCGATCACACTAGATAACGTTAGAATGCCAACTGAAAAGAGGGATGTAATTCTCCTTTCCCTCCTGGGAAGTAAATCATTGTTTGAATGTTATACGAGATGGTCAACTTTTGATAGAAGAATTTTTATTAGATGTTGGAAAAAAAATGAGAAACTGTTTTATAAATGTTAAATTTGTATTTACATAGTCATATAATATGATACCATTGCGCTTTGTACATTATATATTTATCTTTAAGCAAATCTTTCTTTCTATAAAATTGATGTAATGGATATTTTAAATAGTACTGTATAATAATTTCAAATAATTAGAGATTTAACTTCAAATTGTTTAAACTCTTTGAACATCAAGATATATTCGAATTGTTTGAGTTTATCAAACTCGGTTCGAAAATCAAAACGAAGCAAATAAAATTGTTGATTTTCTATTTGCAATAAACATTTTTTTGTTCAAGTTTTCTTTAATGTTTGGTTCAAATGAATTGATGGAAATGAAAGAAGCCCGACTTTATATAAATTATATAAACTTGAAATCAATCACAATTTCTTAGAATAATTTTAATTTTAATTTAATTTAATCTCTTAATTTAAACCTTACCTTCAAATATCTTTAACAAATCCTCATCTTGATCTTCAAATAAATATTTGAATTTCTGAACATTATATTATTTGATTTTGAAAACATTTTTATAATAAAACTACAAAATAAAATTACATTGATATTACGAAGTAAGGAAAGTATATTTTTTTTTAAACGAATGACTTATCAATATAAATACATAAGTTATTAATAAATATATATGTATCAAATATATATTTATATAAGTATATGATATATACTATACTTTTTCTTTTTTGGAAATTGACGTCCAGAAATTGATTTTATATAATATCCTATGTAATAGGCAATAAAAACATTTGGATAAGATAAGGATATCTTTGAGTACGTGGGAATTTATATGATTAAGTTGTATATACATAAATATTATAAAATACACGAACCTCGAACATATTAGTGGCCCTTCTTACTTGCGTATTCGTGGAGATAGTCCTGAAAATATCAGACATAAGCCGAGGCAAAGGACTCATGAAAGGCGACAGGTCCGATGTACGGGGAGAATAATAAAAGTAAAAATCGGTAAGATATGTGAGTAATAAAAGTGGACAATGGAGGGGCAAATTAATATTAAGGTGAGCCTGGATACCCGGGGGTTGCATCGACTGTGAAGGAGAGACTCCGACGTATCCTGGATGCGAAAGGAACCTCTCTCGATCGAAGGTAGGTGGGAAGAAAGCTGAGGATCGAGTAGGGACAGTAATTTATCAATCGTAGATAGGAATCTCCACGGTCGCGTGTACGGAATCGGCAAAATATTGTCCATTCCCTTGGGTTCCAGATTTTCGATCGAACATGATTGGTATAATTTTTTTATGTCGAAGAGACCGATTTCATGTTATTCTGATTTTTTTATGAATAAAATTGTCGCCCTAGACGACGTAGGCAAATTCACACTTTTGATCAAGAAGATTCCGCGCATTAGTCGCGGAAACTGAGAATATATATGGACAACTGTTTCGCTGGGAGCGACGCGCCAGCCGAAAATGCCAGACATACCAGCGGGCGCGCGCCCAGACGCCGCCTGTTTCTCGTAGAGAGAAATAATGGGAGACGAGGGGAAATGAAGGATCGTCCGTTCAAAGAGTTGGAACTCAATGAACAGATTGGGATGTGCGCGTTTCTCTCTCTCTCTCTCTTTCTCTCTCTCTCTCTCTCTCTCTCTCTCTTTTGCGCTCTCTCTCTCAGCTCTTTCGCGATGTATAAAGCTAGTCCAGTTCTAAATGTAGACGTACGAATGATCAACATACGCGCTTTGTTTTCCTTCTTTCATGATATACTCTCTGTGTAATGTGAAGGCTATTGTGAATATGATAGCTTTAGAAGAGAATTCTGATGTCATAATCGGTGAATGATAGATATATTTGTCTATGATAGGCGTACAACTACGACACATTTCATATGCGTAATGTTAAATAAATCGACAAATCGCGCTTTTGAATTCGGTCACCTCTGAATTCATTAAATTTTTGTAACGCACTGCAACTGGTTCACTGGGGTGAGTCTAAGGACAATGTAGCAACCCACTGGTAATAAGTAGCAATTTGGTAGGCAAATCTTTAAGCACCCTGTACGATGTTTTTGTAATCTCATGCAAAATACTTATTTCCATTTATTCTTTCTGAATGCGAGTGTTAAATATTTATTGGCATTTTTTTTGCAACTGGGCGAAATAAAAATTACGGACACTATCTATGTACCGTAAACACTAATAAGGAAAAATGGAATTGCAATTGTATCAAGAGTTATTGTTTAATTTTATATTGGGTTGTCCGGAAAGTTCGTGCAGATTAACCTATATATAGACTATATAATTTAATAAATATATACTAAAATTTAAATTTTCTGCATTTCAATTTTCCTTCAACATCAGCACGACCTTTCCGGACAACCGAATAGATGATTAATTTTCGTGTTTTTGATATCTAAATGTATTTTAACAACCCAAAATTTTTTAATGCTAAATTTTTTGGAAAATAATAATTATACTTCTAATTTATAATATATAATATGTTATCACTGTTAAAAAATGACATCTTTTGAAT
>NW_017259187.1:1357618-1370510 GCF_001594045.1 Atta colombica
TATATTTATTAATAGATTTAATAATAAATTAAATAAAATCTTATCTGATTAAAATCTAAATAAGAATAACAAATTTAATTAAATAAAACTTTACATTTAATCCGTAAAAGATTTGAATAAATTTTCCTGACTTTCGAAATAGATTTACAGCTCGGCTTTTTTAACACCATTATTTTAATATCTAGATTACTTTTTAACCAGAAGATTTAATCTTTTCTTGTTCGCTCCTTTTTATCGAAACGATCGATCTGTTTCTATAAGAGCGATAACACCTAATCGAGACTCACGAAACGAGTCCGTACGATTGCGAACTTGTAATTCATTTACTTCGGTCGCGAACAACAAATTATGTGTGTCAACACACGCATTTGGATACTTCGGCGAGATGGCGAGCCTCCTCCTGGTGAGAGACAACTTAGAGTAGAGCACGATGCACACAGGCGAGAGGAATGTAATAGTGGTAGTGGACCGGCGGGGGCGATGGAGTCGTTTCGATCGCATAAATCTCGCGTATTCGGCTGCGTGGCGCGTCGTGACGGGTTCTAACGATATATTCTGATATAATTAAAACAATAAATAAGATGGCGTCCCACCGCGAGCACCAGGGGTCGATCTCTAGTTCGGTACCTCCGGCTTTACCCCCGGACTCCTCCGTGCCTGGGTTGCTTCTTTTCCTCTTCGCGTGCCTTCGAAAATTACGTTCGCGTACGCGACTCGCGTACGCTGTTCCGTAGCCTCTTTTTTCTAAGAGTAACCGGACACGAATTAAGCGTATATCACGCGACGAAGTGAACTTTTTAGGATCCTCAATTTAAGATCGTTTTCGTAGACATGATGTAATCCGAGCAATATTGCTTGTGCAACGTTATAGAAAAACAGCAAATATTATGATATAATTATTAAATAAATATTTATTATAAATATGTAATCGTTAACTATATAATCTTTTTCTTAAAAATAAAGTTGTGTTTGATTTATATACGATCACGCCGAATCGCGTTATCGTTCTCCACGTCGCTCATCATCCATCAGCGGTCGACCCATTTCTTCGAGCTTGCTATGAGGATAATTTACGAACGCATACCTGTGCGTTCGCGAGCTCGCGAGCCACGAAGAAGCGTGACCGAGGGCGTGGCGAAGCTTAATTACTGCTTAAACGGGAGTCCTCTCCGCCTACCAAAGTATAAGCTATCATAATCCTGAGATGCCCCTTCGACCTCGACCCATTATCCACCGGGATGTTATAGTTGCGGGGGCTAACCACACTGAAGCAGGTTAGCGGTTGGCCACTGGTAAATTATACGTTAGTTTTAAGTTTGACCTTATCCCTGCGCCCACAGATCCGTAATTTATCCCTTTCTCTCCTTCCGAAATCGTTGGGTGGATCGATGTTTATCTTTACACTTTGCAATTTATGATCGCATCAAAGGAGTTATTAACAAATACGGAATAAATATACGTGAATTGTTGCATATCAACAATTTCTATAAGTTTTTCCAATATAAAATGAAATAAGATGATGAAAGGCTCGTTTACCTTAATTTTGGCCATGAAATTACCTTAATTTCTCATCCAAGTTAATTTTCTTTCGTTCGAAAAAAATGATTCATTCAATCTTTCCTTTCTGATGAAAAGATTTCGTCTCGCTTCGTTTGATCTTATTGTTTTTTTCCACCCTGATTTTCTACTTCTTAGACCTCTCAGCAAATTTAAGATTAATTAATGACTCTGTTTCATAAAGTATAGTATAATTCCAAAAAATAAACAAATTAAAAAAATAAACAAATTGTTACATTTATAAATTCTATAAAAATATATAAATTTATATAAAATTTAAATTTACATAAATTTTTAAAAATAAATTTTTAATAGTATTAGTTATTAATAATAATATTTTTAATAATAATCTTGAAAGTAATTTCTTTAATTTTATCAATCTTGGTATTTAAGAGGAGGCATACAATTGCTCAATAATAATTCTATTGGTGCCTCTTATGTGACAGTTGCCATTATGTAAAATACATATAACGATGCTGAATAATTCATAACCATCGATGTATTGTTTCGGTAATTGTGTTTTCAAAATAGATAATTTTTTCTATTGAATTCATTGACGATATGCGGGCTTTTTCATCTCCATTTCATGAAGGCGCTACTCTTACGGATGATACGGGGAGTTACAGTTCGAGTAAAGTGGTCGGACCAATTGAGTGGTAATCGAGTACATCCCCTAGCAAACTTGATCATCGGATAACAGACTTATCTAACTGCTAGTGAATTAGAGTGTATTGTAAAAGAGTCATTACTCTGATCGTTATTAGCAACGGTTATTCACGAGATAAGGTTCCTGTACTTTCCTCTCATCATTAAACAAAATAACATTATTAATATATATATATGGTGAATAAATATACAAAAGAACGGATAATTTTCTAACTTTTGCATTGTTTCTTAATATTTTCACTGCGAATAGTTTTTCTGCGGTTTCTATTTTTTTTTATTGATAATAATCATGATGAATGATCATAATTTAATTATCAACAAAACTTAAAAATTTTAAGAAATTAAAAAATTTTATTTAAAAATTAATTTTCTAAAAATACATTGCAAATATATATATTTGCATTTTTCTCTATTAAAGAAAATTAAACATAATATATTTTTATTTACAAGTCTTTAAATTGAAAGGACAATTAGTTTGTTTGCGAGAAGAAATTACATCTTAAAACAGTTATACTAAAAAGAAAATTACAGAAAGAAATAAAAAAAATATTCCATGTATTAAATCTTTTAATTTTCATATTGAAAATACGATAATAGTTTAATCAATGTTCATATTAATCTTTATAACATTAATCTCTCTAACAAAGTCAGATGTGTATCCCTGCCGTATGTTAATTGAATCTTTATAGGAGAGTGGAATTATGAAAGGATGAAAAGTACCTAATCTCTCTCTTAAGTACAGAAATGGTCGGGCAAAGAAACTTTAATTATACAATAATTAAAAAAGCCAAGTTTTCCAGCATCACGTGTTTCCGTTTATCTTTCTCCTTGTCTGCCTCCCTCCTACTTCTTTCTTTTTCCTTGATTTCTGCTCACTGCCTCGTGTAATATATAGCGAACACGATAAATTAATAAAGCCCGCTCGGTTATCCACAGCGCCGCGTTGTTAATTTCGTGATGTACGTTCGCGTTGAGTTTGTGGAGCGATAATAACTTTGTAATTAAAGAAGAAAATACGACAACCAGCTCGAACCATTTTTTTTCGGAGCCGTCCAACAACAAGGATGTAGAATATTATCTCTTAATATTAAATTTAATACTAAATTTGAAAGGATTAAGGCAACATGCTAAATCATATCAAACATATTATGACTGATAAAAATTGAAGAAAACTTACTAGCAAAAACATACTTTCTTCAATTCTTTTTCCTTTTTTTTCGGAAATATATACTCAAGTCTTTCGAATTGTATAATGTGTGAAAGTAAAAAAATATACAATAAATATACAATAAATATAACTCAACATACATTATCCGAGAAATGTGTTCTGGAACGTCATTGGGACGTACAAAGGAAAATCTTTTGGAGTTTGAAGATTTGTGTTGTATGGAGAAATATTTATGAGATAATTTATTTGTGCGATTACTACTTTCTTAATAATAAATATGTAAAACTGTCCAAAAAAAAGGCCTTTTTGCTATACTTAACTATTTTAGTCATTTCCAAAAAGCCTTTTTTCACGAATCATTGATTTTTTTTTTTTCCCTCTTTTTAAAAAGGATGTCTGCCTGAATTCAAGTATTTGCATCCTAAAATTCGTAACAAGGATATAATGGGTATAAAAAATGTATTGACCGAAACTTTATTGTTATATGTTATTCATTTTTTTTTAAATTTGATATTAAGTAATATATTTATCATCAAATACCCTGTATATTAAAGAACTTAATAATTTTCAATGACTTAACATTCACTTCAATGCTTTTTTTATACAATATTTTTAATTTTCATTTTCTCAGCTATATTTATGATTAAGGTAATTCATAAGCTGCATCAGATAAAAATTTACATTAGACGAAGAACAACTGTTAAACTGCACAATAAACTGCTTTCATATATTAGCAAAGTACTGGGTAAAAAAATTTTCAGTAGCTGTAGACTTTTTGTCACGTAGAAAATGTCGTCAGTAAGATGTTAGGAGAAAATCACAAAGGTAAAGTATCGCGAGGGTGAAACGAGCCAGTGCACGTGGATGCAAACAGATAGAGAACTAAACGCCCCGCCGCACACATACGATCTTAAGCTTAGCTTAAGACGGGATCACGCAGCGGGTGCTTAAATGCTGATGTAATCGTTGCACCGATTCCCCGAGTCCCGATAATCGCATCGCCGATATTTGGATTTCATTCTTCGTCCATTAAGACCGATAAAAAAATATTATAATACGTACAGAGGATCAGCAACGAAACGACTTAGGATATCCAACCGAGAAGCAGACCGATTAAAGATTCGAGTCGATATGGCACACAGGTTGATCGTATTGAGGGGGAGTGCTTATCATATTTATTCTACATCGGGAAACATATTAGGCACGAGACGATAATGTCGAAATGAAGCTGGAAACGATTGAAGAATACTTGAATCTCAATATTGTTGGTTTCTTGAGGAGCCGCTCATTACGTACCGAAGAAAACGAAACGTCGGACGCCGTAAAGTTCGTTAAAAGGTCGACGCACGTCGGCCGTGATTATAAATTCAGGTTGAAACTTATAATCGTGTTTGTTTTAATTAGAACCGCAGCGTGCGCCGGGCTCATTTAAGACTTCGAGTTTGCACCAGCTCTCCCGTTCCTCTCCTTTCCCTGTATCATCGTGGCGTTCCCTCTCTCCAATCTTCCCCTCCCCCCCTCTCTCTCTCTCTCTCTCTCTCTCTCTCTCTCCCTCTCTCTCTCTCTCTTTTTTCTTGCATGGCTCGTTCGCCTCTGTTAATTTCACGTGAAGCATTAGCACGTTAATAAACGGTTATTTATTGGCCCGCTCCTGCGATCATTTATTCCTGTGTCTCGTTGCATTTTCCGAGCTCATAGCCTTTTCTATCTCTTAAATTAGGCATCATTTCGCATCGAGGAAATACACCGCTCGTACATAAATCTACTTGCGATCGTAGCACATGATGTTTAATAATGGTGTAGCTATGGCGAAGCAATGTAAAATATTTTGTCATTATGAGAAAAGATAAAATATAATATCGAAGATCGCATCTGAAAATAATAAATAAAGTACTTGAATTATGTTACAAAATGATGTAAAATATATTAGAAATCTTCAGAGTGCATTAATATAAATGATGTTAAGTTGTTTTCTAAGATAGTTGGAATTATAAAAAGATTGTATCTAATTTTATAGTAATCTAGTCAACATGTATATAAAAGTGTCTATAAAAATGTAACTCGATTATCACCGTGGAAATCTTTATGTTTCAGTTCGACTTAATGACAAGCAGTTGAATATCATTTCGTATCACGCCATTCTTCGTCGAGAACTATCTTAAAATGACTAAGAGAGGGGACAGATTTTCCGCGGATAAATTTCAAATCGCTAACAAATCCGATCTTGCGCATCGGCGCATCACTCGGCAAAACACGCTCATGCGAGGCTCAGCTTCGCATGAATGAAACCCTTTAATTCGTATCCTACGTATCATATCGCGTAGAATACAGACGCAAGATGTGTAATCATGTACGGATTACAACGATGACATTTCATTGAACGTCATTAAATGATACACATGTTTAATTTGCCATTATGATTATTCCGTAACTTAACAATTTAACAATGTATTTAACAATAATATATTTAACAATTAAAGGCATAAGTTTAAAAATCGAAAAATGAATGTTTTTTCATGTCCTATTATAATAGATAATATTGATTATGGATATATTTTATTTTTGTTTATACAAAAAATATTTTAATTAGATAAAATACATATTACACATATAAAAATATACACTTTAGATTAAAACTTGTATATTCATTGCAATGAAATAGATAATATTAATTATGAATATATTTTATTTTTGTTTATACAAAAAATATTTTAATTAGATAAAATACATATTACTCATATAAAAATATACACTTTAGATTAAAACTTATACATTTATTACAATGAAATAAATTATTTTAAAATAAATTAATATTCTGGTCCAAAAATAAAAATGAATTATGAGTATGTTTACTATCTGCAAATAAAGAAGTCATTTATCACATTGGTGAAATTAAATACTTTGAGAATATCGATAAATATTTATTTTTCAATTAATAATAATATGTATACGTCTCTTTCATAGCGAATATTTTTTCGATTATCATGATTACTTTATATTTTTCGATATATTTTATCATAGATCAGTTTACCATACTGACTTAACGTATTTACCAAGCGATTCAAATTTTACCTAATATTCTGTACCGATAATTGGTAAATATACTATGCGCGTGTTAAGTTTTATTATATCATCTTTTGTAATAAAAATTTTGTAAAAATTCAAAACAAACATATAAATGTATGTAATATTGCTTTTAAATAAAAAAGTTTTATTTAACTTTTAAATAAAAAAGTCATTAAACATATAAATAATTTAAAAAATAAATTATTGAAAAAATATTTTGTTATCAATTTGTCTATTCATTTTATCCATTAATGACAATTTATCACAGGAACAAATTAATTTATATTATTTGTAGTAGTCATAATTTTATATAGAAAATTGTTTTTCTCACTTTTCTTATTCCTTAACGATTTTATTTTATAAATCTTTATACTTTCATAATTTTATGACCAACATTCTTTTTGAAAATATTTTGGCTATATATGTCAGCTAAAGATATATTAGCCAAAAAATTTTAAATATGCCTTGAAATCAATTTGCAAAAAACAAAATAAATAACTTGGTTTATAGTGATTTTTGCAGCGCAATGATCATATTTTATTGCAGTTTTAAGTATATAACTTTTAAGCGAGTACCTCAATTTCAATGAATTTTTGTATAAATATTTATTGAAATTTCATTAATATAAAAATATAAAATATATACAATATATATAAAAATTTGATTTAATTAATAACGATGTTTTCTCAATCAAGTATTATAAAATGCGATCTTACATAACAATTAAGGCATACGAACAAATTAAATGACTTAAACCAATAAGAAATGACTTTTAATTTAATAAAAGAACTGTGCTCTCACACACACACACACACACACACACACACACACACACACACATATAAGATTTACACAGATATTTAGATACAGATATTTAATAATGGAACAATCTATGATCTATGTCTCTGTGAAATTCTTATATTTTTGTGAGTATTTTGAGATACGACATATATTTTTGAATTAACTGCCATATCCATACCATATGTGTCATTCGCAGTCACTGTAACTTTTTATTGTGTTGAATAATGATTGCAATCACAATATTGATTTCATCGTTCAATTCTTTATTACCTATCCGTACGTTAACTATAAGTACATGATACAACATACATAATACAACGAAATGATGCTATATCGATGTAGAAATGTACATAATATATCAATATCAAACGTAAATCAAAAGTAAATAGATAATTTATCTACTCGGAAGAACATTTTGATTTGAAGGATATACTTTATTATCTGTACTATATTTTATCTTTTGAAAATAGCAATACGATATTTTTATAGTTTATTTTTTTTAACCAATATGTATATTATGTATATTGTCATATTTTATGTATTAATTGTTATAAATTTGTATTCGTTTCGTTTTGGATTTATAATCTTTCCTTTGTTTCTGCAATTTTATGTATTGTATTTCGTAAGATAAAAATATTTTTATGATTCAAAATGTATGATTTTTATGTTAAATATAAAAAGAATAATGCAAAATGTAAGTATCCATTAAACTCAAAATTGCATTTCTTGTAGTCCTATATAAGCGCTACGCAAATCGCTAGCAAGTCGCAAACCTACTGTTAGAAATGTTTCCAAAATTTCATTAACTTTACACAATTTGAACTTAATTTTATGACTTAATTTCATTATATTAAATTTAATGTATTTTTTAACATATTCGAGTGTTAATTTAACGCAATATAATTATGTTATGTTTAAGGATTAAATTAATATCCAATGTGTCTTAATGTCAAAATGATAAAATTTATGAATTAAATGAACAAGTAATATAAAAATAAAGTGTTTTAAAATGTAAATTCTAAGATGAATAAAAATATTATGGATTCATTTTATTAAAAAAAATATGCTTCTACAGTTTATTTACAACTTAGGCTGATGTTTTTGTATTTTTTTCTTTTACAATTTTTAAGTACCTTCTAACATATTCATCTTGTGTTAAATTAACCAGAAAATTTGAGTGGAAAGTTTGAGACATGTGATTTATATTAAAATATATTAAATTTGACATTTTTTTAACAGTGAATAATACATTCAATACTCAGAAGTTTTATGCTATGACAAAATATCAAGGTTATGGAATTCTACGGATAATATTATTATACATTCTCTAATATCGACTACAGACTTATTTTAGCAATAACTAATAACTTGCCTAATGATCACGCGAAATCTTCCACAACACCGCCGGTATTGAATGTGATGATACAAAGATCATACAAAGATTTCTGCACTGCCAATGTCAAATATCGTGTACGTATATTTCAGCGAAATATTATCTATTAAAATGAATACGATATATTTCAAAAAATCTTTGAAAAAAAAATTTTCACTTAAACATTTTTAATGTAATAAGTATAAAATAAATGTTCTAAGAAAGTGGTAATATTTTTAACTCCCATTATCAATTCACATCAATTTCAATGTAATAAATAATTATTCATTGCAGTATAATCGCTTCGGTAAATACTCATTGCTTATATCGTTGATTAGAAGAGATGATTAATTAATTATAGCAGTCAACTGCAGTTTCTAATCATTTATAAATTGTTCCGGCACACGAAGTATTGTTCGCATTGCTACCTGATTGCTCGACTATCGGTGAATGAATGGGAATATTAATGTGACCTTAAATAGTGGCATATTCCGAACGTCAGGCTTTAGGTCAGCCATTATACAAATCGTTACAAACTGCCTGTACAGGAAATATACGCTAAATATATTGTGTATTACAAATTTTTAAATTGCGGATACATTACATTTCTATGTTGCTTGAATCAATCATGTTACCTCACGTCAATTCTATTTCATAACAGTAATGTACAGATCATATTTAAACTGATAAAAAAATGTAAAGTAATGTGTATAAGAGACATATTCGATAATATGTAACAATATTAAAATGATATTGTTCGAAAAACAGTGTTATAAATAAATACTTCGACATATTGAGTTGATCAAGAATATTTGTTGTATTGATTGATAATTACTAAATATTATTAATTATAGAAAATAATTGCATTTAAATGTTGTTAAGAAAAATTAAAGAAAAACTTCATATTTGAAAAATATTCAATACATAACAACATAAATAAAAACTACTGGAAGTGGCTAAGCTCCTAATCTTTATTTTTATTCGTTAAAATTACATAAAACGGAATGACGCTATAATCAACAGAAAACATTGTGAGTCAGTATCAAAAATAAATACATATCTATCTACCGGACTACCATTTCAATTTAAAGGAAACAACTTTATTTCTTCAGAAAATAGTAATATAATTTTTATATTGTTTATATTATTTTTAAAATTGACAGGTGTATTGTATATCTGAGTCATACTTTACGTATTAGTTATTATCATTGAGATTATTTCAGATTTATAGTCTTTATCGTTTTTTTTTTAAACTTTATATATTTTGTGCATAAAATAAAAATATTTTCATGATTCAAAATATGATATTTATGTACAATAAATATATGAAATACAATATAAGAAAATGTAGGTATCTGTTAAACTCGAAAACAATCTAAATTTCATTTCTTGAGCTATGCATCTGCAATAAATCACAAACATAAGTATTAATACTTCTTAAGCTTTAGTAAATAATACAAGAGGCAATTGCTTTATATATCGATGGCTTTTGTTATAGTTTTTGTTATGACAATCATGCATGCATTCGAGGTAGAAGCAGACGCCTTTCCTAAAACTAATGCAATCGCTAAGACCGATCCGAAAAGAACATTAGTTGTTATAAGCATTAGTCATTAATCAAATCTTATTAATCATAATTAAATCTTATTTTATAGTAGAATTTTTTTATATATAAACAAAAAACTTCTTTTTTGTAGTTTAAGCTGGAATTCAAATCCTCAATTATCATTGTAACTATATGGACGAAGAATGTCATTATTATATATATATATTAAAAATGTGGTATAGAATTTTGAAAAGGTGAACCTACGATTTTCTTATCGCTTAACATATTATTGTATTTTGATGATCTGATTATGAATATGATATTGAAAATTGTTGACAAGATAAATATGAATATTGTTGACAAGATCAAATATTTAAAAAATGTTTTTTTTTTCACATTTAAACTGATAAAAAGATGTAAAGTAATATGTATAAGAGACATATTCGATAATACGTAATAATATTAAAATGATATTGTTCGAAAAACAGTGTTATAAATAAATACTTCGACATATTGAGTTGATCAAGATTTTATTGTGTTGATTGATAATCACTAAATATTATTAATTATAGAAAATGATTGCATTTAAATGTTGTTAAGGAAAATTAAAGAAAAACGCGCGTTTGCGCGTTTTACGTAAAGAGTCGTGCGTCCCTAAACAGGGAGAGTCACTTCGCGTGAAAAATCGTAAAGAAATTATACGTCCTATCTATTATATCTTTCAGCACGACAACACGTAGTAACAAACATGCTGAGTAAGTGAGACACAGCCAGATTGCGCGGCAAATGATCGTCAAAATGATCATGTTGATAATTTTCATGATCATATTTGCAATCAATACACCAAAATACAGTAGTACACCAATCGACAATAAAATCAAAAGGTTCCTTTCGGAGCTCCAAAATGTTTTTCCGAGTAAATAAATTTACCCTTTATCGATTTACTTTTGATGTTGATATTATGTACATTTCTAACATATCGATATAGCATCATTTCGTTGTACTATGTACGTTGTATCATGTATTTAAACGTAGGATAGATAATAAAGAATTGAACGATGAAACCAATATTGTGATTTGTTCTTTTTTAATTCTAACAATCGTTATTCAACACGATATGAAAACGATTGCGACATGTCATATGGCGTGGATGTGATAATTAATGCTTTAAGAATATATGTATCATATCTCATCTATTATCAGAAATATAAGAATTTTTATACAAAAATAGATCATAGATTGTTCTATTATTACGTCTAAGAATCCGTGCAAATCTTATGCTCGCGTGCGTGTGTACACGTATGTGTGTGTATGTGTATTATTTTCATTTTTTAATCTGCATCTTTATACCAATCCTGTTAATTATCATTAAAGTTGATTTTGAAATTCAATTTTTAAATTGTATAATTTCTTCGTTTTAATATAAAATAACATTAAAAGGAATAGCAGTTTAAATCATGTTAAATTTAACACTACAAATTTAACAATAGGCCTGTTTTTTTTGGTAAAACTTTTGCACCAGTTCATTTTTGTTCTTCTTCTTTTCTCCAGAAGATAAAAGGAAGAAAGATGAACAGACTTAAAAAGAACAGGCTTAATGCAACTCAAATTCCGAATCAGTAAAATAATTCTTGCTCTGTGAAGATTTTACGAATCATTCTTTTTCAGACATACAATTGTATTCGCAATTCGCATTGATATTATCATTATCGCTTTCAAATTATAATAAATAATGGTTGTTAAAATTTCCATTAAAGAAAAATCAACAGCAATATTTGTCTCATCACTAAATTTTTCAATGGACATTAAAGTTGTATATGATAATAACACTATAATGTAGAAATTTATGTAATAAATCGCTAAAGAAATAAACCCAATGCATTTATCTACTTGAAACAGTAATTCTGATTTAAATGACATGATTTTATCTTCTAGAAATAGCAATGCTACTTTTTATGGTTTAGCTTTTAAAGTTATATTATTTTTAAATATAACGTACGTATTATAATATAATTTTAAAATTATAAAAACTACGTACATAGTGTGCCATATTCTACAATTTAATAATTTTGTATATGTAATTTCTTATATTATTTATTTTAATATCTCATATTTTTCTTGCATAAGATAAAAATATTATAAAATGTTATGTGTGTAATATTTATGTATGTATATTGAACATCATTGCAATATAAAATATAAATACTTATGTGTGTTAGACACGAAAACCATGTTTAGATCTCGTTTCTTGTGCTATAAGCTCTACATATCGCCGACAAATCAGAAACGTACGTATAGGTGAACATGACTTGAATTTTAATAAATATTAAAAGATGCTGTCATACCTGTCATTCATTTTTGCTATAATCTTTATTATCAATCATGCATCCATTCGAAACGAAAGCAAAAGCTCTTTCTGAAGCCGATGTAAGGTAAAGCCGATCCAATGTTTTAGATGGATTTTGTGAACAATTTTTACAGTTAAAGCTTTATAGTGTTGCAGTTAGAATTTGTTTTGATTTAGCAAAAATATGGAAAATTTTCTCTCTCTTTCTCTCTCTCTCTCTCTCTCTCTCTCTCTCTCTCTCTCTCTCATAGTTTTTTAAGATTTTATTTCTATAAAAATTTCTTCTATAAGTTTCTTCTATAAGTTTTTTTAAATTATTAAGCGAAACCATCTAGCGTATATAACACATATATATATATATTTTATTTA
>NW_017259187.1:1370610-1379777 GCF_001594045.1 Atta colombica
AATATTAAAAAAATTATTCTTGATGTAATATTATTAATAAATGAATGTTTCAAACTAAAATGAAAGGGGCGAAGAAAGTGGCGGATCTTGCGGATGCAGAATAAGCTGCAGAACAAGAAATTATAAGACTCCCTAAAAAACGTTGCTGAAGTATGAATGTTATTGTAATAAAAAGGATAACTGGAATGGACATCAAGTACTTGTTTCTGAGATGCTTGGTTCCAATTACCTGAAGACAAGTCCTGTGTACAATGTAGGTATCGCATGCTCATTTTGTGCGCATATTGGTTGTGTTTGTTTGTATTTTAGAAATATTAAATAAAATTTTTTAATTAAAATATTGATGTATTTTGCACTTTATTATCGATTTCTCGAGACATTACAAGAACAATTTTTTGACTTTGCGATTTGTTCACTTTTTACATTTCTTTAATTTTCAGAAAATAGTATTTGAATTAAATTTCCCATTACAATATCTTAAAGCTTATTAAATTCCCTTTAAAATATTATTTTTTTTTTAATTCTGCTCACACTTTCAATATTTGCCCAAAATAAACTCGATATCTTATACAGAGACCTTTCCTTTATTATCGTAAAAAAATCAATTTCCAAACTTATGGACCGCATCTGTATATCAGTAGACATTAAATGATCTGAAGCAAAAACTATTAAATAAGAAGAAACATATATGTACTGTTCATACATAATTTATTTGTCAACATGAATTTTCCATAAATATATCATATATCAATATTCATGCTATATCTTCTGGCTGCGTATATATCATCTTACGACACACTATTATTATGTGTGTATGTGTTTACATATGTGTATGTATTATTTTCACTTTTTAATACAATATTTTTGTACCAATCCGACTTGCGTTTATGAACTCACAATGATGCATAATATGATGTTCTCTGTGCTCCTCTTTATTTTTGCAGATTGCACTCAAGAAAATATATAGATAATAATTGATTCACCAAGAGCTATGTATATATATATATATATATATATATATATATATATATATATATGTATATGAATAAAAAAGATTATATTACACGCGCGCGCGCGCGAATGTGTGTGTGTGTGTGTGTGTGTGTGTGTGTGTGTGTGTAAGTCTTTTTTATTCATGCAATAAATGTTTTGATAATTTTCATTTGCAGATATATCCGGATATGTTTTTAAGTGTTCACATTATTGCTGATAATTATTATTGTATTATTATTGTATTTTGTACTTTTTTTATATCCTCTTAATCTCGACAATAATTTGTTTATAGCCAATCTGCAAAAATATGTGAACAAACAGGCATATGCAGTCACGCAATCGTAGTGATTAATATTGTTATAATAAATATTCTTAATGCTTTTCTTGATTAAAACAAGTAAAACAATTTTTATTTTGAATATAATTTTTAAAACGAAATTGTTGTCATATAATTATTAACAGATAGTATTAAGTAGCAAACTACGCGAATTGGATATTATTAAGATCAAATTTTCAACTAATCAGAATGAAATTAAAATTATCTGATTGATCGAATTCTAACATTCAATTCGCAATCTCCAATGCATAATATGATATAATCTTTACAGCTTATAAGCATTAAAATTATTTATACGTATAAACAGATAATATTTCAATTATCATCCTTATCGAGATTTTACAATTTTAATTATATCTACGAAGATATGCTCAGAATTAATTTTTTGTATTAATAATTTATAAAAGTATAATGAAAAAAAAATAGAATCAAGGCTTTTTTTCTATAGAAAAAAAATAACAGAAATTAGTAATATTTTGAATACTAAGAGTTAAACTGTACATAAGATTCAATTTCTAAAGTCAATTCGCTCACGCTGTAACCACGAGCCTGTAAGTTCTCTTTACATTAACTATAATATCATCTCGAGAGTGTCTAAATAACTCGTATATGTCTTTTCGAATATCTTGCTACACTACGACTCTCGACCAGCAAGAGTGAGTTCAATTAACGACATATCTTCTTTTTTGTCTACTTCTTCTTTAAGATACATGATAGAACAATATGCACGTGTACGCAGTAATATTTCATAGTGTCCACGCTAAAGAGACCGCCACATTTGATATTACACTAATGAATAGGAAAGGCAGTGCAAGCATTGATTCTACTATTATCTCGAAGTCATCTTGATATTTGATCATATTGCGTCATATTTGTTTAAAGAAAAGAAATTGCTATTTTTTTACGAGAGTGACATAATTTAGATTCCCTATACAAGAACATCCATAAGAACTGCCGCACATAAAATTCCGCAACAGTGATCGTAAGACGTAAACTTAAGCCGATGAGCCAATTATAAGAATAGGATATTGCTTTAGATCTACGTAATCTAACGGAAATAAAATGGAAATCACAGTAAATTTATCTATAACCTCACAATAAAACGAATTTTAACCGATTAAAATTCGCTTTATGATATGATAAGTTTGCTGTTATTTCTATTTCCATTAGAGTACGTAGATTTAAAGCATCTTGATTGGCTTATCGGCTTAATTTCACGTCTTAAAGTTACTATTACAGAAATTTTGTCTACGGCAACTCTAACGCGTTACGTTACGTACTGAAGTCTGTATATAATAGTAAATAAACTTGTATATAATAGTAAATAAACTTTATATAACGTACAAAGAAAACATAATGTAACATAATGTTTAACATTACGTTATGATTTTATTAATATGTTATAGGTTTACTATTACATAGGTTTTAGTTTATAATTAATATTTAACGTAACATATTGCGTTACGAATGTTCTTATACTAAGCTAGAAAAGCCTTAATCGTTACAATGTAAAAATTTAAATTCGTACTTGTATTTTTGAAGATAATATGGCACATACAAAAACATAAGACAGTAAGACGTAAGTAGTAAGCGAATCGACCAATCTCAGCAGAGAATCTAAAGTATTATTGTTTTAAAGTATTATTGTTTTTTGCTGTAATTGTCGATTCGCTTATTGCTTATGTCTTACTGCCTTATATTTTTCTATATGCTTCTAACTTCAAAAAATTCTATTTTACCATCAGAATGGAGACCTCGTTAATAATAATAATAATAATATTGTCTCTCTCTTTCTATGTAAAGTTCTATAAAATCATAATAATTTTTACATGTTCTCATTATGATATCTCTAATGAATAATTATTTTTTCGGTAACACCTAAGTAATTATGTTTAAATGATTGATAAATCATAGATGACTTCAAGATAATATCATTATTTCTTACAATACATTTTAGCGTTAAGTTAATCGTGCGCAGTGAAAGATCATTGAACAATGATAACGAATTGCAACGAATATGTTTGCTCTTAAAGATAAATTCTTGCCGATGGACGAAATAAAATTTTGTTTGAGAGTGCGATCATTACACAGCAATGTAGCATTCGAAGTTTAAGAATGACGTGTTTACTGAACATCAATCGTTGTTGCATAATCGGTGGACGTCGATGATAATTATTGCGGAAGTAGAGAATTCTAAATATTTTTAAATTTTTCGCGCCCAAAATACTCGTGTAAAGGTGCCTCCAGATGATATGACCAACATATGTCAACATGAGCAAATATCATACATATACATGATATACATAATTATCCATATTGAATGTAGATCAATATTTAATAAATGTGTGCGAAGTTGGGGTATACGTTGGCCATATCGTCTAGAAGCGCTTTGATGGAAATGTAAAATTATAAACGGACGACTACGGATGTACTTTTCAAATAAAAATGCAATTATATATGCACGTCTAACAGTCGACAGCTTTAACTGTCTTTATCTCGTTTCACATTAAGTAGTCTAATGTAGAACATCGCCTAAATCTATGTATTAATCACAGCAATACACGATGTGTAAACGTATCTACATTTATGTAGCCAATGTCAGGTATATAATCAACATACAAATATGAGCTTATTCATTTTACGCTACACGCAACATTCGCTATATAAGAGTACTAGTTGCGCATAATAGTTGACTAAAAGTGGACAAAAACAAATTGCACAATCCGTCTTTTTTAAATACAACAATAACTTTATATGAGCATTAAAAGTTGCTGTAAAGTATATATATTTGCGAGAATATTTATCGTGTACATAATAAAGAAATAATGTTTCTTAATTCTTTCTCTGTATAAAATTATCCCAAATAATAACGGAGTCATTGGTGTGCAAATATTTTTTAATCCACTATTAATCTTGTAAATTCCTTACATATGTATATACGTGTACGTTGCGTGTAACTGCTTGTGCATGTTGCGCGCAACTGTTACACGTGTAATTGTACATATACATATCGTCGATTACTGATTGTACGATTAAGATTTGTACCGAGCACAAATAAGTAATTACATTTAAGATCCCCCACATTTTACTATTCTATTTGTCTTCCTTTAAATATTTACGCTAAAAGCAAGCTAAAGTTAAAATATATCTGAGTTTGCAAAAAAGTATACATAATCATATACACACAAATTATAAATTTATCTTTAGAATATCTTATGTTCGATCTTATTACACTGTTTCTCTTTTACATTTCTTTCTTGTTTATATATTTCACCAAAGATTTAAAGATGCATAGTTTAAATTTTACACGTTATGTTGTGTATATATGTGTGTTCATGTGAATACACATGATAATAGCTTTTGATTGAATAAAACGGCAAAACAACATAAAAGTATTTATATATAAAGTTAATTGTATTGTTATGCTAATACGCACTTGAGAATAATAATTTGCTATATCAATAGCACTTTAAAAGCATTTTTAATATATATTTAGCGATTTAACAATTAGGTATACATTATACGAATGATATATGTATAATAACCAAGTATTTTTTAAATATTTAGCAATTATTTATTTTAATCGCATACTTTTAAAAAAAAACATTGCACGTTTCGTTAATAATATTAAAGATACATATAGAAACAAAACAGTTCATCATGAAAATAATTTTGTTATTGCCAAATGTAGATCGAAATTAATATTTATCAAAATTTTTAAATATTCAAGATTACTGATGTAAAATATTCGCGATCATATTTTTATTATCCAATTTTCGGAACAGTAAGCTTTTATTTTAATTTAAGTTTGTTTTTTATATCCTCTTATGTTGTCTTTAAAACATAATATTTAAATAATTTATCATGAATTTTTTTATTGCTCTGATATTTTACAGATAATAATTTAAAAACTTTATAATGAATCGTTTGTGCAACATCGTGAGATTTTCTGTGTAATAAAAAATATCAAAAAGATATTTTTAATAAAAATTAAAACTTAATTATAACCAACTAATTCTTAATTATGACCGATACAATAATACTAGCATCTTTTTGTATAATAGTATACCAATCTTCAAGCTTATAGTCAGTATAATTGATTGTATATAGTTTTGCACTGACATATTTATCTCTTGTGATAGTTTATGGCTAAAATATTATATCACTCTGCGCGCGCGTGTGTGTGTGTGTGTGTGTGTGTGTGTGTGTGTTTGCATGTGTGTGAGAGAGAGATTGATAGCAATCATTTATTAAATTAAAGAACGCAAAAAGTCGGATTTCATATTCCAAATTGTTATTTTTCCGATTCACATTTTCATGAATACGAGAAATATTTTTGATACCAATATCGAAGTTACAATTTATAGTAACTGACTTATAATGTCATACATAACACTTGTGCACATGTATACCGACTTTTGTACCGTTCTTCTTTATCTGAAACAATTTCCTAAAGCAAATGAAAATTGAATGCATCGGAAATAGAGATGCGCGAAAGACACGAGCTTTACATTTGAATTTGTTCATTTGACACGACTTACTAATTCACATATACTTGTCATACATATCGCTAGGCATTGAAAAGCGTAGTTTTAGTCTTATTAATAATGTACATACGCTTTGTTTCTGATTCCAATTAAAAATAATCAAACTTAACTGTAAATGCAAATGCACTTATATACAAGTAAGCGCAGGTGCGCTTTGTAATTATGCTAATTTTTGTGCAACATCTTGCGACGATTCATATATACGTATATCTCTTACACTATCTTATTATATCCAACATTGACTTCACAGGAGTAATTATGCATTTTTATGGTATCTTTTAAAAAGAATACTTCTTCGCGCGAAAGAACGAGAAATACTTGTATTTTGTGCGCAGCATTTCTTTACATCTTTAATACAAACAGATACTTGCCAAAGGCTTAGAATCATTTTTCTCGAGCTTATGACAAAAGCGTGAGAGATTTCTTTATGAGACTACACGCATCTTTTTAACAAATGAGAGTAGCGCGAAAAATTACTAAAAAGCTCGCTAATTATAATTGTAGTACATTGCGTGAAATTTACTTTCATTAGGTGATGTAATTTTCTTGAAAATGATCTATGAAGAACTAATAAATCTTATACTGTATAAATAACATTATAACTGTTTTTTAATTGATCACGAATATTTGATTCATGAATTCTCAAACTTCATCTCTAAAATAATATCTAAATCTACAAACTAGTTATTTTAGGATCCTTAACGCATTTTCAATATATAGTACAATAGTAATCATTTTTGTGATAAATTATATAAGACGTTTCTTTGCTAATATTATTTATGCATACATAAACTTGCAAAAAAGAGTATACGAACAATTCTCCTTCTTCTTTTTTATTTTTTTTTATATTTCATCTAATAATGCACCTAAACTGTATTAAATGCGACAAAAAAATATTTACAAGTTGAGAGAAATAAAAAGTTACTTGAAAATTATCACATGTTGAAAATGGATCAGACAATTTGATTATTGATTCAAATTATACGAACTATCCAAACTTGAAACTCGAACGTTTTTATTTCAAACAATCCTATTAAAAATTTTCAATTTTCCTTTTGTCTAAATTCTATTTAAATGTGTTTGTATAATAACACTGTGATAAAATAAATTAGATATTCTTTCTTATATATATTTATACAAATATTTGCGCATTATCTTTTATAGTTTAGATTTAAGAAACAATTTTATGCAACCAACATATTATATCATTTAATGAAGGAAAGAATAATGAAATCTACAAAAATCTAAATTCTAAATTATTACTTAGAAAATAATATAAATATTTTAAAAATAAATTTATATTGCTACCTCTAATTTGGCACTAAAATATATATAAATAATAAAATTAATTTCTCGTATTCAATTCCTAATTAGTTTTCTACATTGAATTTATTTTCCTGTAAATATATTATAATATGTACCTATAAAATCTTATAGTAACTCTCCTTTCAATGTATTATGTTTAATATTGACTATACTTTTACTTTGTATTATTTAACTCTCTGTGTGTGTGTGTGTGTGTGTGTGTGTGTGTGTGTGTGTGTGTACATATATAATATGCATACATCTAAACCATTGACTTTACATTTCATCACAATATTCTGTTTACGCATTTACGTAATTCAGAAACATTTATATTTTTATAAAATATAAATAACGTAACATCCAAGAAATATAACTGCTTACAATGTAATGATAAATAATAAAATAAAACAGCAAATAACATGTTCTACACAATTTTAACATTCTATATATATATATATATATATATATATACTGTATATAATTCTATTTATAGAATCAAAATTTCTAAAAGCAGAGTAAGATATAAAGATAATAATTATCGATTTGAAATATAGTAAATAGGAAAAGTTTTACTTGGCAGTTACTGTCTTTTAACTTAGCGCGATAATACAACAAAGAAAATTATGAAAGGCTCATCAACTGTACATAGAAGCTATAGTTTTGCGAATTATCTCCATTAGATAGTTTAGATCCATTATTAGAACTGTAATGTTCACAAATATTGGCATTCTTATAATGGATTTGAATATGGAGATAAATCCGCGAAACGCATAGCTTTTTGTATAGAAAGTATCCATGGAAGTCTCAAAAATATTAGGCTCATTAATCTATTTAATCAAATACAACAGACGATTATATAAAAATAATATACCATTATTTCTGATTGTCTAATTCTTAACTTTTCTCAAAACGTATGAAAGCAATGTATTAATATACATATATTTTATATATGCCTGTACCATAAATATTTTATAGATAATATAATACAAATGGAATGTGTAAAAAAATGTTATATGCTCTTCAAATTACATGAAATAATAAATAGAGCTTAATTGGAGTACGTTACTATACAATGATATTATATGACAGAGAATTTTAGTAGACTACTTAATAGAATTATATTATATTATAATTATATCTTATAATTATTAACTAATCACTTTCGTATATCCTAAATTTATTGTAATCCTTAATAAGTAATTTATTGTCCATCATGGAACATTTCCTAACTCTATTTATTGTCTGCTCACACAGTATTGTCGGTTATTTAAATATATAATCCATTTTACAACTAAACTGTTGTCTGGATACTAAGGAAGACAGTTATTGTCCAAGTTATTTCTTATTGTCTGAAAGTTCCTGTCTTATAGAAAGAGTCATTTTCAGATATCTTAATTAGATAATAAATCTGAAAAATTGAATTTACTATCATTGAATGTTTTTCATACGTCAAAGACATCCTTTTTCACGTAAAAAAATTGTTTTTAAATATCATTTACTTTATATGTATTACAAACAGTATTAATCACTATAATTTTTATTAAGACAGAAATTTATATTTTTTTTATTCATAAATGACGAGAATAAAGTTTGATGAAAAAGAAATAGAGCAGGAATCACGTTCCAAATAAAATAAGCAAGTAAATAAAAAGGACTTGCAAATAAATCGAGCTAAATACCAATTATCATCGTGGCCAACAATACTGTTCATCTTACTGCTTAGAAAAGGTATAAGTCAATTAGTAAGGCTCCTAAAAAACATATCCCATACAAAATATACTCATTGAAAAACGATTTTTTTTATAGTGCAGATCAAAAATGTGCTGGTGCAGAGTATTGTCCCTAGAATTCAGTCAACATGTTTTTTACATCTATATATAGCGCTACGAACACTCTATTTTCTACAAGCCTCTATGCTTAGGTACTTTATATTGTAACATATTATATATTACTTTATACTTTTATATTATATTATACCATATTAT
>NW_017259187.1:1379877-1401665 GCF_001594045.1 Atta colombica
TAATCAATTTAAAATAGATAGGTGTACGCACTATTGTAATATACTAAAATATTCAATGTATATCTCGTTCATTTTATTCAAAAATTTCGTAAGTTTTACGAAATATCGTAATAGAAAATCCTACATAGATTCTTATCTGCAGAAAAGATTTCTATCATAACAATGAATTAAAAATATCTCAAATATTCATAACAAATATTAAAATCTATACGTGATACCCAAGTAATAATAGCAATGATAGTAAGACATACTTACTTATTTAAATTGTTAATTTTTCATTAGCTCAGCCTATCATTGAGACTTCTTGCATACCATACTTTTCGATGAAATAAGTGTTGCAAAACGAGGAATCTGACAGATGAAATTACGCCAATAATTGAGTTTAGACTGCGACGTTATTTCTCATTGAGTAACGTTTGCAGTGAGATACGATGAAAATACATGCTACTATTCGTCATGGCAGTTCTTCCATCTTCAATTCGTATGTATCAACATTCCCTTAATATTGTATCTATCTCGAACATACATATGCATAAATATGAATCATGATGTTGAATCGCATAATTTTAAAATGATGCCCAAGGGCCATGGCACATAAAAAAAATTTAAGTAGTAAAACATAAAGAAAATTAATATATTAAATTAATATATTAGATTAATTACTGCTTATATTATTACGATTTTATGGTCTTTGGCCAATTCACTTACTGTTTATAAGTTTTATTGCTTAAATTTTTTATGTGCCATGGTTCTAATGAAAATGTACAGTATGCAATGATGTCTCTATTATGTCTATATGTTTATACGTGCGACTATATAGTTGGGTGCCTTGCACGCGTTCTTAAAACCAACGTGATTATTATAGTAAGTAACTGACTACATCGCAATTTACATCGATAAGCACATAGACATTTTCTTTATTTCTTAAGATATATTGTCACTTCGTATGCGCATTATTTAAAATATTCGCGCGATGGTACAGTAATGCATTTCATGCAAAACGTGTACGACATTTTACCCGTAAGGGGTGTGCGCTTAACTCGTTCTTTTACAAAAATACAGTTTATCGATTATATGTATATATATATAATGCTTTTGTTAGCATATATGTTTTCTTCATCTTAATAGTACATACTAAATTATATAACTTCTGATAATATTATCTGTGTAGATATCTGTGTAGTACTGTGTATATCACAAATCATCGAAAAGCGTTAGTTTAGCTTCTCTTTTCAAATATAATAATGTGCGATATATGAACAAAAAAGCTATTTCAAAAGAATATAATCCTCCCCTATTTGTATTATGAGGATTGTTCATAAATCACAGATTTCCTATGATTGCCATACAAATCTATAAGTCGTTTGAGATAGAATAGCAGTATAAGCCAAATTATTCGCATTTTAAGAAATAAAAGGATTTCTGAAAGATATATTTAATAAGAATATAATTGCTATATTTTCTTAATTCCAACGAAAATCATTACTATAATTGAAAAAGAAAAAATTTTAAATTGAGACTCATAAAGCAAGTATAATAGATGTCATGTTTTTCTGAAGAATATATAATACTCATACCGCTTATACCACTGAAACGACTCATATCATTGAATGCCGTTAAACGCACACCCTATATAGATTAAAAGTTACCACTTGGTGGCTCATACACGGCTGTCTTAAAGTCGGCAGCGATACAAAATATTTTTTGTCGCATCACATGCGTCGATTTTCGTTTTGTGCACAAATCTTCAATTTTTTTACTATTTCAGTAGGTACCAAAACATATATCGGCATTTTTTATCCTTTCTTTTATCTAGTAGTTTCCTAGAAAATGGCTTATTACTTGAACTTATATATAGATACGTAAATATCCTGTATCTGTATAACTTCATTTATAAATTAATGTATCCTATATGTTTCCGATTATCTTACATTTCCCTTGTTCGAATAGCTTATCATAAAATCTTTTTACGAAAACTCGCAAAGTGGTGAAATTTCGTATTAATTGGACGAGACCTATGACTGAGAATTGTGGTAACAAATATCAGTATTTAAACATATTGATGATAAAATCCGATTTTTCTATAATTATCTGTCTACAATGTGAGAAAATAGTTTACCTGCTACTGTGACCTGCTGCAATTGGTAGACTTAATTGAATTATTCTTATAACTCGAGGAAAAATTCCATTATGTTGGTATTCATCGTCCAGCATCCTTTAGCTTAGCTAATGTTCATGATTATCAGTGATTTTTATCAGCTTGTGTTTATCTGTGCTTACTAATTCCAAAGAATGAGATTAACGATCTGTTAATACTTAGCTCTCTTTTCTTCATTCAAAGTTGTTGCACAAGATGTATACAAAATACTATCCTTTGATTGAGCGTACAGAAATTGCTGAGCGCAAATTAGCAGATCGGAAATATTTAATATAATTTCAGTATCTTTTTCTTCCAGTATCTTTTTCTTCCAATATATATCATATTATGAAAACGAAAGTCCGCATTTACTTTGTCTTACATTTTTTCTTCATTTGCTTGATTTGTTTCTATATTGCCGATTTTTACATTAAATATTTTGTCCGATTCGATGCCTTACATTTTTCCATTACTTTTACTGTTATATTCGGAGTACTTAGACATTTCTTTTTGGATCCACGTTACGTATTTGGGTACGTAAGCGTAGACTCCGGGCAGTTTTGGATGAGCGCATTTTATGCCCCAGCTAACAATTCCGCCAACAAACCATCTATCTTTATCTTCCTTATCTTGACATAACAGAGGTCCTCCAGAATCACCCTTGAAAAAAATGAATAATTCATAATTATTGTCATATTTATTTGCGAAAATTATAGTAGCAAATAACGTGACATATGCAAAGTTATTAAATGCCATATTTAAATGATATTTTACTGATATTTTACTGATATTTTAATAATATTTTACAAATACGATATTTAAGATGGTTCAAAAATTGATATGATACAGTTAAATTTGAATAATAACATATACTGTAGTATATTGTAGTTTTATAAAATCACATTGAGAAAATAACTCTCGATTCGCAATATACATATAATATTTTATAATCTATGGAGAATATATAAATGTTTTAATTTGTATGATATATTTGTTTAGATTGTAGATAATTTACTTGGCATGCATCTTTTCCTCCATCCGCATAGCCAGCGCAGATCATTCCATCGGTGACATTCAATTCTTTATGCGCTAACCATGAATTGCAAAGGTGTCGAGGCAGAATAGGAACTACAACCTCGTTTACGGCTGGCTCATATTCAGAAGCTGAAAGTAACCGACGAGATAATAATTAAACTTAATTCACAAATATTTTCTTTCTGAATCAAGTTCATTATTTGTAACAATTTAACATTTGAATGAACTATACAAATTGAAAACTTATTATTTTTTATTCATACTCTGACTTCAGTTATAGAAGATAAGAAAAAAGCTTATATGTTCTTTCGAAGTTTATATTTTAATAATTGTTATATCATGATATATTAAATTGTTAAGTACTCGATTATTGATTTGCGTATCATAAATTCATATGGCAAGTAAATATTTTGGAAAGGAATATTTTTTGATATATGAATGATACTTACAATCGGTATCGTTTTTCTTGCCCCATCCAATAACAGTACAATTTGTATCGGGTGTAAGATTAGTGTCAGCAGTCGGTAAGCATACCGGTCTCAGATGTTCATGATATTGAACTCGCTTCTCAAGCTGCAATTAATATAGGATATTGCATGAAAAATTTAAAACAATATTCAAATTAGAATAAAAAATTATTTTATAGTATAGACTTTTTTTTAACTCTTTTTTTTTACTAAAATTCGACTTATTTTTCGATCTCCTTTTAAAAAGTCATTTATCAAACTGCCCAACTAAACTCATAATAATTAAATAACACAAATACCTAAATAAAAAGGGCTTAATTAAAATAGTCAGTTAAAATTGGATATTGACTAATATTTTTACGTAAATTTATATACATACGTAATTTACGTAATTTAAGTAATAAACTTGAAAATATATTTACTTGAAACAAAGCGACATCATTGTCGTGAGCAACACCCAGGTTATAATACGGATGAGGTATGACTCTTTTCACCTTCAGTTTTTGACCGAGATAAGTATGGGAAAGTCTTCTAGTAATGCCAAGCTGTATCGTCCAACCGGACACCTCTGAATGACTAAAACCATTGATATATAGAGAATTAATTCATATATATTTAAAAATTTCTGTTAGTTCTTATTAATATACGTAATAATACATATCGATATATAATAAATAAAGAAATTCTTTTGATAATATTTTCCTTATATACATAAGGAATTCGTCAATAATTATAAGTAAGTTTTTTGCACTATCTCGATTTTATACACAATACTTACTTCCCGACGCAATGAGATGCGGTCAGTACCCATTGATCAGCAATAAGGACTCCGGCACAGTAGAAGATCTGTTCTGGACCACCAAGAAGGGCTGCAAGAAATGGCCAATCACCAGGAGCTGACTCCACACCACCCACTATTCGCTTCACCCTCACGTTTCCATACACAGAACGTCTACGGCCGCAAGCTACAACAGAATCGATCATCGCATGTCGTAAAGAAAGTCCGGGAGAACTGTAGAAAATTTTAATTTAATCATCTTTATATAGTTTTCCGATAATTTACCATAATCGACGCAAGTAAGTTTGACCATGGGATAAGGCTCTCGATCCTTGATGCATCCTTGAAATTGCTTCAGCAAATTTTTGTTACGATACTCAGAACTCAATACAATTGATAATGAGTCATTCATCAACTTAGTTCCGTTTGATATTCTGAAAATACAATCAGAAGTGTTATTTTAACAATTTTTTTATACAACGTATTTTTTTATTCAACAAGGTGGCATTGTTAACATCAGGTGTAAAATTAATAAACTAAAATCAATTATGTACATAAGTGTCTTTCAACGTATCTCTTTCAAAGTATAAATTGTTTGAATATATGTTCATTCAATTCATATGAATATATGAATTGAGGATTTATGAAGTTGTTGCAACGCATAAAAATATACGATTTAATGCGATTGCGAATATAGCACATTTATATCATCATGTAATATTTATGTTCTATATTATTTGACACATTAAGAGAGATAACTTACGTTCCCTTATATCCCAGCATAGCGCAAACCTCTTGCGGCGACGTTGTCGGTTCCCAGTGCGAGACACATGCTGGCATAAATTTACCCATTTCAGCATGATATACCTCTAGACGGCCCTCGCCGACATCCCCATTCCTATGGCTTAATTTCACTAAAAAACAAGATACAGTACGAAACATAAAATTTGTGAGCCGCCTACTAGGCTCTCTAGAACAGAAAATTAATTTACATTTCTTTTTAAATTAATCAGGCATTTTAAATTGTTCAGACATTATATTAGCGCGATATTTAATTTATTCATACATTACTTGAGTATATGTATTGATTAAGACAATGTATAAGCGAAAACATTTTGTTATTCAAAAAAGAGACATATACAAACAGTTACTTTATTTTAATTGTAAATAAAATATATATAATATTTCTAATAATAAAATTTCTTTTGCAAACTGTCAGCGACATTTTATTATATAATATGAAAGAAGTTACAGGTCCAATTTTAAATCAATTAAAAATATAATTACAGAATATGAAAAAAACGGAAAAAATGATATGTGATAGAAGATATTTTCTAGTCTAGAGTCTAGAATTAAAAAAAATCGACTTTTGTTATTTTATATTTTTTTTAATTTAGAAATTTCCCACACAAAAAATAAATTTCTACAAGATTATCGATACTCGTGAAAATAACGATATTTTAAATATTTTTATAAATTGTAACGTATTTTATTACGTATTACGTTTGATGCTTCGTCCATGCATTTAAAAGCAGTTGTTAACAAGCGTTTAGACTGAAAATGAAAAATATGAGCATTTTGAATTAGAGAAGGATTTGTTATATGGCTCCGGTATTGTATTGTATTTGGTATCCGAAGATTAATTAGAGATTAATTAGAGATAAACTTCCATTTTTTTATATATTGCAACATATGTATAAGTATATACTATGATAATTGCAGCTACAAATTAATTGTTTTTTCATAGAATTAAATTCAACAATTTTGCTAAAAAAAAAAACGATATTTGTTTTTTAAATCAGCGTCATTTTGATTTATAATATTTTTCACTTATCTAAGTTCAGATAATTACATTTATAATAACAAAAAAAAATCCTTTTAAATTTTTTGTATTTTATTCTTTTCATAAGTTGGAAGGTTGCAACATCCGACACATGTTTTTTTATATTTTGTTTTTCTAAATTAATATAATATAAAAATTAATAAACTTTAACAATACCAAAATTGTAGATATTTATTAAATCTGCAGTATTGGTAGATATAGTATAAAAGCATACAAGAATAAATGTGCAACAGTTTTCTTTAAAAAAAAAATTTCCGAAAATAGACTACATTTTCGCGTTCTGGACTAGAACTTTGTCAGTTCAATAATAATATTAATGAAACAAATAGGCATACTTTTGTCCTAATAAATTATTATTTATTCATTAATATTGTTATTGAAAATTAACAAGATTATTTTTAAGTAAATTGTTATTAATATTATTTTTTCTACGTATTTACTTACAACAATATCGCTCATCCTGCCCCCAAGGACAATCCATAACTCCATCGCAAATATGGCTGGCTGACATGCATCTTCTTTCACCGCAATGTAACGAAGATTTCGTAGAAAGGGTATTTTTAGTTGAAGATCCCTTACTTAAGACTATTTGGCCAAACGCGGAAGACACCGGCTCCGAAGACGATGTGGTGGAATTACAATTCCCGCAACCGATCTCGTCGCTGTGATCGGAGCAATCAAGATGGCCATCGCATCGCCAATCGAACGGAATGCATCTTGTGCCATCGCATTGAAAACCACTGGTGCACACTGTATAAATGAATCGGAGCATAATAAAGATCATGTGCTTTCTAGCAATTGATGTAATATAGTATTTACACGATAAAAAGAAAGTACACGATATAAAATTACAAATATAAATATCATATTTATAAAATGATTTATTTTATAAGGATTTATAAAATACATATATCTTTCGTAAAATTTTATATACTTTTTATATTTTTTACAGTATATGTTGCATATCCTCAATTAATTCATTATGTATTTTAATTAACAAATTTCTAATAAATAATGATTTGTCTCTAATTAATTGATTTTAATGATATAATTATTTGTCTCTATTTAATTAATTAATTTATTAATTAATAAATGTTAATCAAAATTTTTGCTGTATGTATATCAAATATGAAATAATAATAGCTCAGAATGATTAATCGAGTAAGAATTTAATTGTAGAAATGTTTGATATCACTTACATTATAATGAGAATAAACAAAATGAATACATACATACAGATATTGCGCTTCCAAAAAAGGAATATGAAAATATAAAATAACAATATCGGAGATATTCACAGATCAGCAGACTATGATAAAAATTACGAAAATATATCACGTTCCGTAGAGATATTAACATTATCGATATTCTTTATCGTAGCATCCTATCTTTCGCAATATGTCTTCTCCTGCGATGGACACGATTGATCCTGCGTTTGCGGTTCGATACTTTCACACATATGCGTCAAACATGATATGTACACATGCATCAAGCGCGACTCAATAAAGCTGCTTGGCGCCGCAGATGGGCCGTCATATCATAGTTTAATATGGATTTTGCAATTAAGATTCCATCAGCGTTGACACATGCGATAGCTTGGGTATACAAAATCGCGATATAGCCCCGCATGTGCGAACACGTATGCGTACATATAGGATGTCGGTGAACCTCTTTCGTAATTACAACATGCACAGATGTGCTGCCTTCAGTGTATCTCAACTGTATATATGATGTACTGGATAATAGAAAGATGTTTTGACGAAGATTTCCTATATTGTATAAATATTGTTACCTTCAGGTCACGTCATAATAAATCTCAAGAACCTAAATCCATTTACGAATGTATATTTCGGAAATTCGATTCGATTAAACAGACATAATTATTAAATGAGCACAAACGATATTGTTACATAAATCGCTAATAGAATTATGGTACAAAGAGAGCTAGTCAGAAATCAGAAAATTAAATCGGAAGTTATCATCCTTCCGAGAAGCAAAATATATAGCTATAGAAAGAAAGATGCAGAAAGATCGAAAATCCAGAAACCATTGAAATCTTGAGAATGTGTTGCATTTATTCGATTGAATGAACTTCGTAATTACAACGCAATTCAATCTTAATTAACCGTAGACGCGAATAAATATTTCTCTCTCTCTTTCTCTCTCTCTCTCTCTCTCACACTCACTCACTCACTTCCCCCCCCCCTCTCTCTCTTTCTCTCTATCAGGCGCGATCCACCAATCGCGAATTAAATTCACCGCGAGACGAGAGACGAGTACTTCCGATCAATTCTGTCACCACGCCTGTCGCCGCGATTTACGTAATATTTGCTTTGGAAATTGCAGTACGCGCGTGTACGTGATCGTTTAATTCTCTCTTCTCTCTTCTCTCGCGTGAACTATTCTACGAGATTTTAAGCGCCGTTATCGCACTCGTTATGTATATGACGTGCACGTGACGATTTTGAAAATTCAGTGAATGATGTTTTAAAAACTTCGAGGATATTCTTCTTGTTATATCATTCCTTAAACAGTTGTGTCATAATATTCCCAACAAACTGAAACTACTTTATAGAAATAAAAGAAAAATGACACATTGTTTAGAAGCTGTCTCTGTTATAAGTGATTTGCTATCTGCATTACAATCGCTATAAGTATCCGTAGTATTGCTATTATTTGATATAAAAAGAAGAATTTTTTTTATTCGTTTATTGTGCTATATTGAATTATAAATAAAAGAAATTATGTAATTACTCCATTATTGATTTGATTTAAAAAATTTTATTTCAAAAGTAATTCATTTATATCTTACACACACACATTAAACTATCTGTATATTTTGACTTAATTTCTGTTTCTAAATAAAAAAAAAGTTTTTTTCGAAGATGCAATATCGAAAATCGCCAAAATAAGATTAAATTTCCACAGGAAGGAAAGTTTCGAAAAACAAATCGATCGAACCCAGGAGATTTCATGAAAGCCAAAATGACAATAGAATATGGAGAACATAAATGAGAGAGGAAGACAAAGAGAGAGAAAACCGAGCGTAAACAGAGTCCAAGATATTAAAGGAAGAATGAACAATGGACATCAAGTTAGTTAACAATTAGTTCTGTTTTGTGGTCGCATCCTATATTTAATGTCCGCGCGCGAATCGGCGTAAAACAAAAGGACAGAAAACTCATAAATAATATTACGTTCCATAACGTTTCCCGCAAAGGCACACGATATACAAAACCGTATTATGCAATGGAATCTCAGTGTTAGTGCATCATGATAAACGCTGCTTAATCTCGCTGATATTTTTTGAACGAATAAATTTTATATAAGGCGTTATCTGAATATAAAATTAATATAAATTATTTGAATTATTTAAATATAAAATGTGTATTATTATTCTTAATTTAAAATAAATTAAGTAGAATATTAAATTATTTTTAAAATAATTTACTACTTATTAAAAAAATAACGATACACAAAAATTATTTCTTAGCACGAACAATATTTCGCAGCGCGAAATAACCAAGAATAACATACTATATTTTTCTCAATGATAGAAATTGTTCGCTACTCTTTAAATCCATTAGACTTTAGAGCATCAACGAAAAGCTTATTTTTCTATGGTACATATCCTCTAAATCATCCAATCTAAAGAGAATGTTTTAATCCTTTAATTATTAAGTTCCGGATAATTCAAGTACTTGCTTTTATTCGTGATAAGCTCATTTCTGTTAGTTGATTAAATAATACATTTGTCTTTTTTGCATTGCATTAACGTAATAAAAGAATTACAATCGATTCTTAATTGATAATTTAATAAAAAATTTAACTAAATATTGAAAATAAAACAAATGCAATTGACTTTGTAAGCTATGCGAAAATAGCGCAAGCTGGAAGTAAAACTGTTAAACTTAGTGTCACTTACCCGGTTTCTCAGCTCTCCTTGCCGCTTCTATTACCTCATGGTGCCCGATGCACTCGTCGGAACTCGGATTTTCCGGGAAAAGTTCGCACTCCAAATAATCCGGAAGAGACAAGCCGAAAACTTTGAGAAAGAAACCGCAACGCCTCTTGGTTTCTGAAATTGATTCAGAAAAAATTCTTCACTCGCAGTTAAGATCAAAATATCACGTATAATTCGTGTTATTCAAAATTTAAAGAAATTGACGATTTAGCGACGCAAAATTCGGTACAATAATTTGACCATACATTCACATGTCGAATAGTGAAATCGAATGCTATTAAGGCTCACGGGTATTAACCAGTATTACTGTTAATGCATCTACGTGGCTTAATGCTTGCAATTTATGGTTTGTCGAGCATTAATAATACATCATATCGATCCATATTTTGATAACAAGTAATTTAACAATATTAAATCTCAAGTAATTTATATTACATAAAAATGTGAAAAACATTGGATGTTGCATTAATGTTAAATTAATTAAAGTAATTGTAAAATGAAAAATAACTTTAAAATAACTAAATAAAAATAAAATAAAATTTAAATTAAATAATGAGGTAGAGTAACAAATAATTTATACTTACGAAAGCAGAGACTACGACAAGGACGTACAACGCGACCACGAGAACCGCATTTCGGTACGAAAACACTACAAAGGAATAGAGCAGCTAGTTCATAACATCTGACGTCAACGACAGCATCGTAAAGCTCCAATTCATGCTGAGCCTCCCGCTGTCCAAAATTGCCCATATAATTTGGAAACACAGTATAGTTGTACGGAACCTATGATAGAAATTACGATTACGCATCAAAATTCATGCCTCAACATTATGACGTCAGTGTAAACACTTTGTGCAATTTATATATATCAAACAGATATTTTTTATGCAAGAAACAAGCAAGAATATTTATGATGAAAAAAGTAATTCACATCTATAATCTGAGATTATAGTACAAATAGGATAATGAAAATTGATATACTTAAAATTTCGTTGTTATGAGCAACTTATTAGAATCAATATAAGAAAATCTAGACTAATACTTTTGTTATCAAATTCTAATACTAAAATTTCAGTTTGATATCAAATTTTTAATGATTAACAAAATTCGATCACGTAAATCCCGGTTGTTACTGCGTTCAAAATTTTCCTTCTTAAATTTTTTAATAACAACGTTCTCGCAATTTTTATCGCTGCTCAATCTCGTTCTTACAATCAGCCACGTACATTCTCAGAAAAATTCAAAATGCGCGACTGCACAGTGAGTGCCTTATGAATTTTAAAACACACACTGTTCAAGCACGAGCCATTGAAATAAAGGGGAAGAAATAAGTAGAAAATGTATTCAGGAGCGCGGACTCATCGAAATTACGACCGTCAACGGGTGCTTGTAATGTCCGTAAGGACATTTCGCCGCAGAAGGAAGAAAGTAACGTTGTCACTCTTATTCGTCGGTATTCCAGCTCAGAGCGGCAAGTGGCATGGTTACAATGCTGCATACCGGAGCGAATTCCCTTGTGTCGCCTACGCGCACATTCCGCGTATAAAATTATTTTAAATTCTTTAAAGGCGGCCAAGCCTCTTTCGAGGAAAACGTAATACGTATCATCGTGAACAAGCAGCTTTCTGCCGCTACAAGCCGCTAAAATGCGTTGAATATTCCGAGAATATACATTCGCATGAATTCTAGAGTTTAACAAGCCTTCTCTTTCTCTTTGATGACCCTAACATTTCAGCACCACTTTACATAAAATAATCAAATATTTAATTGTAAAAATGTAATTGATTTAGAGAATTAAAATTTAGAGAATTAAAATTCGACACAACTTTGACTTTAGTGTCGATTTGAGTGACAATATACCTTTATAACAGAATTTTTATAATTGTTACCTTGTGCTGTTGACAGAAAGTTACGATGATAGGTAGACACACTCCCGGAGCCGGATTCTTGTCTTCGATTACGAAACGCGTACTTTCAGGTATTGGGATCACAGCCGTGTATATGGTTGTATTCTCCAATTTGAAGTCGTTTTCAGGATAAGCTAATTTAGGAAAAAATATAAACATTGATACAAAGAAAACTTATTCGTGAACAATAATGCCGCATATCTATCATCATCGTATTTTATTTTAATGTTGTCGATTAAAAAACATAATCACACTGAGCATATAAATTAAATTTTTGTCATATTAGCTCGAATATCATATTCAAAAAGTATCAATATATCATCGCGTTGAAAACAGTCATGTTCTGGGTGTCTAGCAAGTGCAGAAGGGATATGTACGTTGCAAACTTTTGTAGTTATTAACGTGTCAACTGCAGACACGCGGCACTCGACACTACAATAATTATCGTCCGGTTTGCATTTAATTTCAAATTAAGAATTGAAAATATAAAAAATGCCTATTGCATACTTTTCCATTTTATATAATAATTAAAATAAAATTCGATTAGTAAACACACATCGATGTGACGTATTCAGTCTACATAATTTCTTGGTACATTATATAACAGAGTTATTATCGTTATAATTTGTTATTACTGATATGTTATATTACTGAAATCATATTAATATATAAAATTGAACCTTTTATTAATATGATTGCAATTTAAATTTTAAAAGAGAAATTATAGGGAGTAAAGTATATATATATATATATATAAATGTGAAACTTGAATCAATTACTTTAATTAATCACACACACACACACACATACACGCGCGCGCGCACGCACACATTATTATCTGCATCAATTTATATGTTATTTCTTTCTTATAATTTCTCTCATAAAATGTATATCAAGAATGCTACGAATCTAACTGATTTATTAATACTGGCATTCAGTAATATAATGACAGTAATACCGAGATAATATCAGTATTATTGAAAAATTATGTACACATGTTATGAAAATTCCAGTTATACACGAGTATTTCCCGCAATATCGATATTATTAAAGGTTTTCAATTAACAATTTTATAAAAATAAAAATACTTACGATATGTAATTATTATTATTTCGAAATTCAATGTTTTAAATAATGATGTAATTATTTTGTTAACACTGAAATTGACATAACTTGTCGAGTTCAAATTCATTGTGTACGAAATATTCATTTAACAGAAAAATAAAAAGATATAAGATTTTAAAAACATGAAAAAAGTTCTGTCAGTCTTTCATTTCATGTTATCAAAATAATGTTGGCATTTGAAATCAAGTGGATTACAAGAACTCATGGTGCTATTGATCTTTCGGTCTCGCTGGTCTCGCAGAGCTTGTTGTTGCATATGCACGCATATTAAAACGTTCGGAGGGTTTAACAAGCAGTTTATTCCGGTTAAATATCAGGCGTGGTTATTTGCGTCGCGATGTTTTTCAACTTTACTTGCACCATTTTCCTTGCCGGAAAAACAACCGCATTTTAACGCTACACATATTTCGATGTTATTGAAATTTTCGATTCTTTTAAATTTTAATATTGCAAATTTAAAACCGCTCGATATTGTGTTAAAAACATTTTAATTACATTTAAATTAAGAGAAATGCTTCACTTACTTTTGAAATATGCGGCTAAACCGCCGGCGATAGCCAAGAGAGCAACAGCATTAAGCAAAACTTGCACAAATCTGAAACGTAGTCTTCCCGTTGTCACGTAGTGGCTGCCAGTCATATCTCTAATTATCTAACCGAACATAAAAAATTTGTGCTTTTGTAAAATGCACGCCACAACAAATAAAAAATAGCAGGGTATGCGAATTTGAAGCTCTGTTATTTTATATTTAATATTAAATATCTAATTTAATGATGTAAGTATATATATATAACGAGTGCCTCATATTTTTATTTCTTCGTTTGTGCTGATGAAAGTGACGCTTACTTTATGATGCAAGGAACTATTGTTCCCGGCATGCATCCTGACGATGGTCTGCAAACTGGCTGGTGTGCTCGTAGACTTTGTTATCGGCCTGCCAGATGAGTTATCAGGTTCCGATACCAAGGCTCTGTCTAGAAGGTGTTATAAAACAATCTAAGATAGAAATCCAGGAGGCTGATTTCTTTATTGTCAATTTATCAATAAGTTGCGACTCTTTTAGATACAAATTTTAAGATACAAATCAAGAGAGAAGAAAAACGGAGAGTACACGAAATGAAGCTTTCTACGGATGAATTTTGCGATGAGAAAATTTTTACTTTTTATTCCTCTCGGATAAACTATTTTAATGGTAACATAGCGACGAGAAAGAAAAAAGAAAATAAGACGACGCGATAGAACAGAAAAAGCTTTCCTTCTCGTCTCAGCTGTCGCGCTTTACCTCTACGTTTATTTGTCGTTCTCAAGAAAATGCCTTGAGCTTCGCTACAGAGATGGAATATAAAGAAGAAATTTTACTTTGTGAGATGTATCCCCGTTATCGTTAGCTACGTCATGAAACATATCTTCTTTATATTTTAGTCCTTTATAATCGGATTTAATTTTCATGGATAAACTGATAAATATTATAAATATTACGTTCCCATTTTAATATTACCACAATTTATATTATAGAATTTTATTGAAATTCCCCAAAGATATAGTTTGCTAACTGTAATCGTTTGCAAACTGCGTTGAATATTACGAAGAACTATGCGAAGTATTATCGCAAAGTAAGAGAAAAGGAGCTTTATATCTATCTTGAAAAGCGAAGATTTAAAGAACAACTCCTAAAACTTCTCGTCGCAGAAAAGGTGACGATCATTGTAAACAAAAAATTCTATCAAAAAGATCTTTTGTGAACAAATAATTCTTGAAAAATAGAATCGGTTAAATTATAAAGTTTTTTCAAAATTACAAAAAGATTGATTTATGGAACTCACAAATTGTTTATTAAATCAAGTAAGATTTGGAAATTTATGCTTTAGAATTCTAAGATCGAAAATAGGATCTTATTTTTCATTCGTGAAAATTGTCTTTATTATCTTTATTATATACAATCGTAAAAATCGACGTAACTTTATCATATCTAAAATATTTAAATCCTTTTTTGTATGTAAAGTGAAAATCGTATTCAACGATTTTTTTTCTAGTGCTTCTATTAGTTCTTCGCTAATAATAACACAACCATGCGGTAAGCTTTGGCGAAGTTTGAACATACCTGGGACTTTTCCGTGCTTGTGAGGCAGAAGGGGCGCTTCCATTGTCTTGCTAGTGTAGCTAGGTGAACTGGTTTGACTGAAACTGTCTGAGGAAACGTTACTGTCCTGCCGGACGCTGATAGGTTTCGGTACTGGACTCTGACAAATGGCGCTCAGGGGTGGTGGTAGATTCGTCTGCGTTGCTTTTGGCAATTTCTCGAGTTTCTCGTTACCAGTTCGCTCCTTTCTCAGATTATGCTGAAGAATATTTCTAGCTCTTTCCATGTCGCTCTCGTATTTGCTTCGCATTATTGGATGCTGTTGTTGCTGTTCTAAAGTCCTCTGTTCACCGTGATAACGTTTGTCGAGGTCGTGTGGGATTCCTTCCAAGTCCTCGTATCTAAACACAACGAATCGCACGTTTACACTTACTGCGGGTTAATTAACTCATTACTGCGGGTCAATTAATTCATTACTACGTTATTACTGCGCCGTACAAACGTTTACAAGCATTTTCAAACGAGAATTGTGAAATTATATTTATTCAACGTACAAGGAAGTACGTAAGAAGGAAGTTACATAAAAGTATGTTGTACCTGGGTGGCTTGTCTTTGTTTATCCGTCTATCCATCTCCTGACGTCGGCGGTAATCGTCGTCTTCGTGCAAACGCCTCTCTAGATTCTTCGAGGCGGTCTGTAACTCCTCGAACTTCGATCGTCGCTCGCGGCCGGAAGTCAAAATCGTTGCGTACTTTAATTCATCTTTTTGAAAAATCTCCCTTCGCGGTAACGCTATTTCTTCCCTAGGCTTACTTTCGGATGTTTCTTTCTGTTCGCAGCTGCCAGATTCGTTCTCTTTCGTAAATTTTGACAATTGCTGTCTATATGAAAAGGAGAGAACTCCTGGTGAGCATCCAAGTTAAAATCATGTTATTTCTTGTATCACATATCAATGATTGCGTTACTACAATCATTATCAGAAACGTTAGATTTGTAATCCATAAATTGCAATATCTTATATCAATATCACTTATTTTTGTAAATACAATATTTACAAAACATTTTGTAAATATTAAAAAATATTAAAGAACGTTGTTTCTCAACTAAAAGAGTCGAGTAAGTAATTTTTCGTATCAAAAACGTCACTTATGTAAAAAATAATCGCTGAGAATAAAAAGATAATTCGTAATACTTCATTGTAAATAAGTATCTATGTATACAAATGCGTAATAATAAATAAACGCTCCTAAAAAATATTGCCCTGTTACTCTCTCCATGGCGATTTATATTCTAAATTAAAAACAAGAGAAAACTGTCCGAGTATTCTCATTTCAGATTCACCGGAAATGGAATCTGAACTTCGTTTAATGAACCTATCGCGAGTGTAATCGTCTGTAACATCTCGCTGCAGGTCAGTTCGAAATAACATATTACTAACTTGTATCCGAATACAGCAATGCATGGCAAAATTCTGCATTCGAGTACTTTTAACGGATTATTGAAAATAAGTACTCGGCACTGAGCGGCAGATTATTTGCATAAAAATACGCAGTATACTCAATCATTTCCTCGAAAAAGATTTTAAAAATATAGAATCGCATATAAATGATATATGTTTATTACCTATTGTGTCGTGACATCGTGCCCAACTGTCGTTGACGGCCATTCGGATCCTCGAACTTCGCCTCGGCGCTCTTAATAATTCTCTCATGAAGTCGTTTTTCAAGATCCAAGGAAACCTTTTGCAACTCCTCGAAGCTCGAATTTTGAGTAAGCTTATGTCCTTCCTGGAAATTCGCTTGTTCGAAATCAGCCACAAAATCGTTATGCTCTTTCGTTTCCCGTAAGTTCTTCCCGCTATAATTCACCAAGTAATCCTGCAACTCATCGAAAATTCATATAAATGAACTACATTCTGAATAAAATAATAATTTTTTTAATGTGTTTCGAATAGATTAATTCGTGTTTAAGGCAACAAATCAACAGACATTAACTTTAGTATCACTCAAGAAAAAGAAAGATAGATACAAGACATTTACTTATTCATTTCATTTAATTCTTTTATTAATAAGTGAATTACTTTTAGAATGTAGATAATATCTAATCTTTTTCGATTTAGTATTCATATTATTAGAAAAATATATTTTTAATAATTATATAAAGATGCCATTTTATATTTCATAACTTGATTTAAACTTAATCATAGGAAGATATTAATAATTATATTATTTCGAATTTATTAGTTTTAAAAGGATTTCGCTAAGAATGATATAAGATAGTTACTATACCTGTGACGCCTGATTATGATTTCTAAAAGAACCTAAATCTATAAGTTTTTGATTCGACGAGTCAATACTGTTCCACGCAGCCGACATTCCTGATGAAGATGTGGACGAAGAATCACTCGTCTTGCAAGGAGTCACTTGATTACTCTGCCTAGATGTGAGTTGCAGCGGTATAGGTTTTTCGTTCTTGCTTCTCTTTGGAATCGCCGGCGGCCTCAGTGGAATCGGGGGTGGTGCTACCTACGCCAAGAGTAAAGCACGATTTTTATCTGTACGCTTTTATTCTAATTGTAAGCTGCATAAAAAGAATTTTTAAGGTCTCGTTATTCGATAGAAAGTTAAATACCGAGAATTATATCAGTCTCACTTATTACACCGGTATTAAGTAGTATAAATTAGAAATTTATACTACTTTTAATAAAACATTTGAAAATGAATGATTAAACTATTGTTCTGTCAAATTTAAAAAACTGCAACTTCCTGCAACTAGTTTACTCTTATTCTAATTTTTGTATTATTTTCAGTATAATTTTTGAATAACTTTTACTTTTGAAAAAAAGTTTTATATTTTCTTCAACTAGACAGAAATTAATTTAAGGTGGAAACATCATTTCCAAACGAGAATTTTCACTGGCAACCGGCTACGTGATTTGCGTAAATTGACGTGAAAGATACGTGCAAAGTTACAACGCTTATCATCGTTCGAAGACAAGCATCAAGTTTAACTGCCTTGTTGACAAACGTAAAGCAACACGCAAGTTCATTAGCTTCAAGCATTTATCATCGATAAATTCTCTTCGCGTGAATCACGCTTTAATACCTCGAGTACTTTTAATGACTTTAGCAAAATCCTTTCAGCTCGACATTTTGAGTATCATTATAATTCCCGAATTTATTTCGATAAATTACTGGTATTAACTAACGCTAAATTCTATATATTAAATAAATTTTAATTTTCAATAATAAACCCAGTAATTACGTAATTATATATTGTACATCTAATATACAAATACTTAAAAATATTTCTTACATTACAAATTTCCATGCAAAGCAGCCATTTATACAGCAACATTTATTATTTATTTAATTTATTAAGATGTATGATTACGAAGAAGATTTAAATTAAAACGCAAATCTAAGAATATAAATAATGAATAAATTTATGCCCGCGTATGATAATTTATATAACAGATTTTATAAAATGAAATTGTTTATTTCTGTTAAATTACATTAAAATCAAACAGCAAAAATACTTAAAATTTACGAAAATACTATTTAATACTTGCAACGTTAGTAAATACATGTTGTGTGTGTCCAACGTGTGTCCAGTGTGTTTTGAAGATGTTATGTATCTATTCGCAACGCCAAATTGCAATTTGTAGATTTTTCTTTTCTGCCAAATCAGGAATCATTATTTAAATTTAGCTTAAACAGCAAGTTTTAGATAAATTTAAATTATATCAGAAGAATTAATCTAAAGTTTTCCATATGCATAATATCCTATATAAATCTAAAATTTTTATAAAGTTTATACAATGAAATTTAAAAAAGAAATATATATGTTTATACACACACAAATAGTCTGTATATAATTTATACTTATATTTGATATTCATTGGGCAATAAAATGCATATTTTTTTTGCAGACTAGTGATGAATGTATTATTATAATATAATTAATTGTTGCAAAAAATTTTACGTGTTTGTTCAATCATCTTTCTCTTCATAAAAGCCTTTTTGACACAGGATTCCAATTTTGTCGGACAGTTTTCTCATCCGCTGATATTAATTCGCAAAGTAGTGGCGTACCACTAACTACCAGGCTTTAGTCGCGTGATTTAAGGTATTGAGATTATATGGTACGCTGGGATACCGACCATGCGGTAACTTTCCAAACTTATACCTGCGTAGGAGGAGATACAAAGTTCGAAAATCCTTTTAGTATCTCCCACCTCGCCAACTCTACTTTTCCCCCTAAATCATTCTAGTAACTTTCTCTTTAATGTTTCTCAATTGTCCAATAAATATACAATAAATATATAATATTGCAACTAGCAGACAAACTATGTATGTATATATAATGATATGAATAAAAATTATTTTTTATCACGTTTATGTCGTTACGATTTGCTTTACTAAATGATTTACACAATGTGTTGAGTGAAATGTATTATTTGTGAAATGTGTCAAGATTTGTTAGTTAAGATTAATCTCAAATTGTGATTCAAAACAAAATGAAAGTATCATATCTATAAATCGCGCCTAAACAGAACACTAAGACTAAAGATAGCTAGAAACAAATAAAATTTATTACCGCCGGCGTGGCAGAATGTCGACGTGGTATTGGCGGCGGTACGTCATTTCCGGTGCGTGGTGGTTCCGGAAGCAGAGAAGTTTTGGTTGGCAAACTGACGCTATGAATTCTGCTCTCCCTAAAATATAAAATATATTATTATTAAATTATCTTTGGTTATCATTTCTTGATTTTACAATACAATAATTTGAAAATTATTGAAGATAGTATGAAACATAAGGAAATAAATTACTTAATAATTTAACGTTTAAATACTTAAACATAATTCAAAGTAATTCAAAGTAAAATATATAATATAATTATAATCATATAATTATAATTATATAATTATAATCATATTAAATGCTATCAATTATCTTATTCTATTAGTTTCTTATATTTTTTAATTTTAGAAGGACGTTTTGTCATTAATTTATTTATAGTTATTTATAGAATATACATGTCAGATAAGATAGCAAATAATCAAAAATAATAAAATGTTGAAAAATGCATTATTTCGTATAAAAAAAAATATACTTTTATAGCATATGTTTATCGTGCATATTAAAAATGTTAAAATAATATAATATCATAAAATAAAGCTTGTAGTCACAATATTTCATTTTCCGCTACAATTATTTGTAAATGCGTAATTGACGTTAATTACTATTGTTATATAAAAATAATTAAAACCAATGTTTGGAATAACCAATGCAAATTGTTTTTCCTAATCAAAAGCTCTCAATGTTATACACTTCTATGTTTCTGCATTCACACTGAAACTTCGTAATAGCGAATCTCGAAATAGCGTACATTACACAAAATCCCTTCCATACGCACAAGATGCATATGCATAGCATAAGTGGGGATAGCGATAGAATCGCGTAGCAACGCATATTTATGCATGTCTATTGCTAATATGTTATCATTAGCTGCGCCCTAGTAGACTGGAAAGAACATGTTCAAATTTCATACAAAATTATCAGCTGTGCTCTAGTGACTAGAAAGGACATGTGCAGATTTAGTACAAAATTATCGTGTTCACATGTCCATTTTTTCCAAGGACTAATATTTTGGAAAAACAAAAAAATTTTTATACGTAAAAACAAGATTTACATAAAATAACACGTAAATGTAAATAAAATAATCTGTAGACATATGGCCCTAAATTTCATAGTTTGAAAGTGACTAGAAAATCTTATAATGTTCAGAACTTCAAATCATGTTATACTATTATTGTACGATTTCATTTAACTAATTATATCAAATAATAAAAGTTATCTTATTCTATCAATTTCTATTACGTTTTTAATTTTAAAAGTTCTCAGTTGTCTTGTTATCATACATTTATAGTTTTTTTATTTTTATTTATTTAAACGTTATAAAATAGTAGATAGACTTACATAAAATCGAATATAATATTATTGAAAAATGCGTCATTTGTTTTCGTGCAAAAAGATATATGTACGTACTTTTATATCATACATGAGTAATGTATGATGTAAACACGCTAATTGCTGGTGTTATTATTGTATAAGAGTAATAAAAATCAATTCTGAGATGATCAACACAAAATTTCTCCCGAGTTTTTCGGTTACGACCGGCGCAATGATTAAAAACTTCTCGCAAATATTATACATGTCTATGTTTTTGCATTATAACATGAAAATAATTAAAACAATGTAATTAAGATAATAATAAAGTACGCAAACAATAAACATTAATGATCATCCTGTTTATTTTATAGTTTCTGCGATAATCATCTTGTTAAGAACTTCTAATTGTCAATAAATATATAAATATTTTCTCAAGTATAATATTAATATATATTGTTAATATATATTGTATATTAATATATATTGTTATATTTATT
>NW_017259187.1:1401765-1403758 GCF_001594045.1 Atta colombica
ATAAATATCTTATAAGAGATATTAAAATCCTAAATGTGAATATCGTAATATTATAATAAGTAAAAATTAGCTCTTAAATCGAAAAATTGTTTTATGAATAGGTATTCCTTTTATAAACAACCGTATCCACATCGACACTCGTAATTGCTGCAATTTATGTATTGTAATTAATGATCGTAAAAATTGCCATTAAAAGAGATGCAATCAAATGTTGATCTCATCATTAAGTGCTTTAAGCACCAAACGTTAAAGTTATACGCGACGAAATAATGATGCTATAACCATTATGTTGTAAACCTAATGGTTATACTTCGTATTATTCATTAAACAAACTTAAATAAAATATCTTTTTGCAATAATGAAATTTACCATTATTTATTATTTATTATACATGGTTTTCAAAAATAAATAATTCACCATACTTCGAGTAAATTTTTTCGAGAAATTGAAGCAGATATTCCTCGAAATGATTCGCTCCCTTCTTTTTTCGATTTTGTTTCCATTTTCGTTTTCAACTTTAGCTTTCTTTTTCCGCAAGAGGATTCGGGTCAACTGCAAACTCCGTCCATGAGTCCGGATTAGCAAAAGCTGTGGCACAGAAGCTAATACGTCAGGTTCGATCAAAGCTTTGCTATTGACTTCAAGCATATTGTTAACACGGGAAACACTACATAGTGCATAATCTCGAGAAATTATATCTTATAATTTATTATATTCGATAAGATTATAAACAATTGCATATTCTTTTATATTCTAAATTTATATGTAAAAAGGAAAAAGAATATAAATAAATTACATAAGCAGTAATAAATTATACAATTATATCTTTATAAGAAATAGAGTGACAATTTCTCAGAGGTTAACCCGTATGTGGCTATGTCATCAAAGTTAATAAAAAAAAAAATGGAAATAGACTCGGAATATGAAAAAGTATTTTTAACATAAAAAACATAATATAAGAATGAATTTTATAGCTAGTTATTATACAACAAATTACTTATTAACCATAGATCTTGATAGGCTAATAAGATTTCAAACATTATAATTGTATTATCTTTCCAGAGAGATGACTTACATTAATTTTACATTTTTCAGCAGCAAAGTTTATTGTATTTATGTCTCTCACACAGAGAGGTGAATAGTAACATCCACACAGTAGAAATAAATAAAAATCACTGATTTCGTTCAACTTCATTTTTGGATCGTATTTCTTAACCCAAACAAAAGTGAAACTGTAGAAACATAAATACAAACTAAAAAATGTCTTCTATCAGATGATATAGTAGTTTTTATAATACTGTTTGCAATTTTTCAATTATTAATTTTTTCATAAGATAAGCAAAAATAAGAGTCTGACAAAGTCTGACAAAATGGGCTCCAAAACTGACATAGTGACGTAATATATACTTCTATTTTTTTTCTTTCACAGAAATTTATATAAAATATTTATAAGTAAATGTATATGAGAATTTCTAGAATCCTTCACTTCAATGTAAAAGATGGTAAAGGATCTTTTGTTGATTTATATGCATATTTCATGATGTTGGACAAAACACAAACATGTAATGCGATAGTTTTTCTTGAAGGATTTTCCCATAAATACAGCCTTCAGTTCTGATAGAGTTATTTGACACAATAATGCAACACTATATAAAGATTAAGTTAGCTTATGGCCAGTTACAGACAGGTTTGCCAGTTTTATTGCATTCTGATTTTAAAAACAAATTTAAAAATAAAATAATAAAAAAATATTTTAAGTTTTTAATATCGATTTCACAATTAATATTAGTAATTAAATAATGCAATTTTTTAATTTTTCTAATATTTTATTTTATTAAAAAATAACAAAAAGATAATTAATTTCTAATTCCCAGCCGTGCACAAATATACACACACGCACACACACATATATATATATATTTGTATATTTACATGATTGTGTGTGTGTGTGTATATATATATATATATGTGTGTGTGTGTGTGTATATTTGTG
>NW_017259187.1:1403858-1410446 GCF_001594045.1 Atta colombica
ATATATACAATCATGTAAGCTGTATATGGTAAGCTGTATTTTAATTGCTCTTCCTAGGTTGGATCAATTCAACGGAAATGTAACCGCGACACATTTTCCTGATGATATAATATAATGCGGCATTTCGTTACCGCAATGACCATTGCGAAGTCGTGTATCTTTAGTGAAAGTATATCCCATATATCATCTACACGCTCATACAACTCGCGGTTCTCGCGCACCAAGCTCGGACAATCGTATTATTACAATTAATGCATGGCAAGTTGTTATTTAATTAGGAGAGAGAAAGAGAGAGAAAGAGACGAAACCGCTAACTCGCCGTCTGATTAAATATCCCGCTGCGTTTACACTAAATTAATTACTGACGTGCCTCGGAAAAGTTATACTTTCCACGAAATTCATGGCTTTCTCATTATCGTGGCAGCCGAATTCAAAATGGAGAAAGAGACGGCAAAACGAATTAAACTACACTTTCTCGTAATGAAATACAAATAGACCTATTTCAGTTTTTAAAAGCACAGATATAATTAACGTGTAATACGTAATTACATCAAAACTTTCTTACCTCGGCCGGCGTGTTGGGCTCGTATCATCATCGCACGATTCCGTAGCGGACATGTTGTTTTCTGCAACACGCAAGGGAAAAATGCACGAAAGGATAGCAATGCAATAAATTATCAACAATTATATAAAATAACATTCAAAAGATTAAAAGAAAATTGTATCTACAATAATATTATAATACGCTGTTGAAATGATTGAATAATGTTATAATTAATATGTCATATTATGTTATAAATGTATAATTTAATTGCGAATAGAAAATTTTATTCTCAAAATTCGAATAATTAAATTTTATAGAACCAAATATTTTAAATATTGTAATTATAATTTCAATGTTTAATTTGTATGACCTAACATTTTAATATTATTAAAGTTGGCCACATTCCTTTCGATCGCATAAAACAATTTTTATAATTCACTTATTAAATACTCTTTCATCAAAAATGAACTATTTAAAAATAATGTAGTTTATAATATATTGTACTTGCTCTCTCTGTTATAAGTATATCACAGATTGATAAGAAAATTTTCAATTATCAATTGCATAAATATACTTAACTATTATTAAGTACAACTATTGTTCCTTCTTTCCATCTTTATTGATTTTTGCGACTTGTAGCATAAAGATATATATTACATTATTTTATATTTTACAGTAATAATAATATACTATCAAATACAAATGTAATGTCGTATTTAATGACACATTCATTTATTGCTCTATACATATATCTTGAATTTTAATAATTATACAATTCTCATATATAGAATATCTATATTGAAAAAATTGTTCACGTATTTTAACAAATATTATTTAACAAATAACAATATTTTCAATAACAGTATATTTTAGGAAATTTTCTTAAAAATTGTTTTATGCTTTTAAGTAATTCACTACGATTTACTATTTTCTTAATCTTATTAGATTAAATTTTTTCTCAAACATAATCTAAAAATTAGTCCTTAATAATATAATTTGTAAGAAGCAGAATTTTATATAATAAAAATTAATATTCTATTTTAAATAAATCTGTCGTTTTGTAATGTTATTCTTTAAAATCTTTAGAGTAGAATCTAACTCTAAAAGTGAAATCTTATTCTTAAAAATGAACAATTAAGTCACTCTTTTTCATCCTTTAGAGTTAGATGCCATGCCAAAGAAATTTCAGAGAATAAATTTCAATTTGAATAGCAGATATAAAAGAATTAGTCAAATAGAAATGTAGCAAGATATAAAATATTTATGCGCTGTTTGATTCGAGGTGTCGATATAGTGCAGATATACGCACAACATAATTTACGGTCATTGCTTAGTATGACAAACGGGTCCAATCGCATGCACCGACATATCGGTTACGCGATATGCGGTTTCAAATCGATATGAATGCGACATCGTGCACACGTGGTTGCTTCGATCGACTAGATTGGCCCTTTAACCAAATGGTCGGTCTGTAAACGATGACAGAACTCTGGCTTTACCTCCCTATGTGCCAAGTGAAAGCACTATTCAATTTCCTTTCATGTCTGTATATCTCAATGTACATACATAAGTCCTTCATACTTGGTTCAGAGACTCGGCTCTATTCGGTCCTCAATCTGCAACCGGGATCGATGGATCACTCTTGTTACATACATTTCCGTTTCAAATTCAACCGCCCATCATAACGCGGTTCTCATCTCGATGCTCGGAAAGTAAATAGGAATTCGCTTTTGCAATGAAGAGATACACGGTGCGGTCGACCACAAATAAAAATCACTTTTATTTTATAAATTTTAAAACATCTTTGCCAGTGTCGTTGTTTGAAATTGTTCTATATTACTGGTTTACTGATAAGAAAAATAATATTTTATAGATGATAAGTTAATATTTCATTACACAATATATTGTTATATGAGCTTAGATACAAATAGATTTTTTTATATTATAAGAAAAAGAATTCAGAAAAGTATATTTTATAAAAGTCTTACTGATTATTTACAAATGCATAATGTTTATATCTGTCTATGTTGCAAAAATTTTTATAACTCATTAATTGAGAGCAAGAGTTATTTAATGTTTAGATTGATTTAATGTGTTTAGATTTAATATTTAGATTGAAAAATAGCAAAATTAAATTATTTAGTTAACAAGCTGGTTAAATTCTTTATTTCAAATAATAGCATCGAAATCTACTGATTTTCAAAATAAAATCAAATTACGTAAATGCAAAAGAAAGTACGTAGATTATATGCTTTAAAATAATTATATACAATTTTTATCCATATTTTTAATATAAAATTGAATTGATGAACTAATAACTATATAAAATTGAAATATAATATCTAAGTACAACAATTATAAAAATTTGTCCTATATCTATTTAAATATGTTTACATTCCAAAATTTATTGTACAAAAATCTCGAGATAATTTTCAGTATCTTATATTATCAATATTAAGTATCTTGAATTTTTAAAACTGAATCTTTGCCGTATTTTACGATGCCAAAAAAAAGAAAAAAAAGACTAATCATAAGAGACTGTTTTACTCGTGTATCTTTTCGCTTTTTTATGAAGGTAATTTTGGCTGGAAAGTAATTTCCATCTACGTACAAATGCTTAAACGAGGAAAAAAAGAATCGTCGAAATTCCGTCGAAGGCACCTCAGCCACTTTTCATTATACGGCTACTTTGGCAACCGCTTGTGGAGTCAAGGATATTGCGCGTGAAAACGCGCGTTGCCTCGAAAATCAGTTTCATCGTATTCATCTCTTCGACTCGCTCCCGTTTATTCTTTCTGTAGGTTTTCTCTATTCGTTGAACTTTTGAGCTTCCAGATGCTTTAGAATTTTGATCAGATGACTAAGATTTAGTTACATTTCAGTTTAAATTTTCTTACACTATTTGAAGATTTAACATTTCAAAAGCTCTAAAAATTCAAGGGTCGCATAGTCTTATTAGTCTTTATGAAGTTTGGAATCAACTTTTATTGGCTGAGAGATACATTGAGAATAATTTCTAATTAAAAATGGATGAACCAATAGATTCTGATCATATCAATTCTAATCGATAACAAGATGTCCAATTTACATGACCGGAATTCTGATTAATATGATCAGAATTTACTGATTCGCTCATTTTCAACCAGAAATTCTCCCTACTATACGTATCACGACTTTTATGCTACAAATAGTTGAGTATGAATAGTCTTTTACAAATTAAACCTCAATCAAGTACAAATTAAGTACAAATTAATAACAAATTAATAATCCTATTTATCGTTATCAATTGTTGGCGCATTTGGTGAAGACATTATTTTAACAAGATTTAATTTAGTTGCTGTGAGAGAGATATCGAATACTAAAATTTGAATATCATGTGGAATCGTTTTCTCATCATTTTTTTTTCTTAAGAGAAAATGAAATATATATATATCTTGAAAAATTATTTTCTTGAAAAAAAAATGATGAAAATGATTCCACTGTCACTGCTCGGAAAAACAGAATTGATATACTCCATCTTCTCTTCTCGTATTCTTATGAATTAGTTTGTAAAGACTTATATAAAATATAATTAAATTTCGACTATTACAATGTATTTCCATTTTCCATCAAAATTCTATAATTTGCAATAAATATGGCACATGCAATATTGAATATCAAATGAAAACATAAATTCTCTATCTATTTAATATCAAATAACCGATAATATCGTTCTGTGTTTTCGAAAGTGAAGCGATATGCTATCGTTCTTGCAATTTAATTGTACGCTATCAACGGAGAGACGAATGTCCATGTTTAATGTTTAATTGTATTTACATTTCGATGAAATTACCATCGTGTCCGGTTACAACACAGATAATTGAATGACTGCAAGTAAAAATATAGTATCACAGGGACACATATGTGGAATGTATGTAGCATATACATGCGCCTTATCATTTCCATCAAAGACAATCCTTCGATAATAGCGAATTGCCAAACAATTCGTTTAATCAGCACTGGTAGTAGTCAATTAATACGTAGTATTCACAGTAAATCTCACTTAAAGGGACAGTTGGTCTAATTAGAAATCCTCTCTCTAACGTATCTCCATTTAATTCACATCCCTCTTACATGCCTTCCTCGTCTTGTGCGCGTGACCTACTATAGAGGTAATTCCTTTATCGATTTGTAAAATGTATCTGATAGCGGCATATCTGTCGATTTACATATATTCTGCATATTTTTAATATACTGATAAGATAATGGCATGAACAATTTATGTATACATGGTGTTAGAAAAATTATTCAGCATTTATATGGTAGATAGTATATCCACATCATACAGTTAAAAAAGTGTACATAGGTCGTAGAATCCATTTCTGACATAAACAACTTTGTATGCTTGTATCATAACTAACTTACGACGCATACGACGAGGAAAAAGAGAAATCGAGATAAGTAGCATCTGATGATAGCTTATTTGAAAGAATTACAAGTCCAATGAGATCCTCCATAATTCCCATCTAATTGTAATCGCCGGTTAATCGCCAATTTATTTATTCCCGAAGAAATTTTACACTATAAAGTGTATGGAGATTGAATAAGAACCTTTATAATGCGATTTGTAAACACTGAGTTAAATCTTCACGTCGCATGTGTCTATAAAAAAATTATTACTTATTACTTATTAACATCTATGATACATAGATGTTAATAAGTAATAATTTTTTAAGTAAGATTTTTCTTAATATCCTGTATATGCATATATTGAATTCAGTAACTAATTTATTCTCTAATTTATTACAGAAATCATTTTATATTAAGATGCACAAGAAAATGCACAATTATATAAAAATTTAAATTACTCGATAATATATAATTTAATGCGTCTTTCATTATTATTATTAATTATTATTATAGAATATAAAATTAGAATATAAAATTAAATTACCTTACACATCAACGTTTATTATTGTATTAAAAGGGAAGGGGACGGGATGATAAATGCCATCATGAGTAGCATAAATGCAAAGTACGTATATCATCTTCTGCATATATCTACATAATTATTTGAATGCCACTGAAACGCCCACAATTTTGCATTATAAAGATAAGGGCTAAAACGTTCATTGTGATTTAATTGAGCATTTAGATTAGAGATAAATATGCAAAGTGTCGTCAGATTATCATTACTTTTTTGATTCGCAAATTCATGCATTTGAGAAAGATCTTCCGTAAAAAAAGAATTTAATTAATAACGTTCAATCTCTTTCTTAAGTATATCATTTTTTAACATTAAAGTTAAGTGCCTTTGTTAAATTGTGGTTAAATTAAATTAATTAACATGTCGAAATAAAATCTACTTAGTAATAAATGAAAATTAAGGTTTTGTTTCTGTCAAGCTAATGCGGTCCTAAGACTCAATTTGCGAAAAGCCTCTTACATTCAATTACTAATTCAAAAGATATGAGAATATCTCGCAAGTTTGATCTACATTAATGAAAAAAACGTAAATAAAAGAAGAGAAAACAGTTTCAAATATTTGGTATAAAAATTCTTGAGTGATATTGTATAAATGTAAGAATAATATTAAATCAGAGAAAAACGTGTCCAGAAACAGGACAATCATACTGCACAATGGAAGTCACCTTAGTATCTCAGTTCTTCGCATCTCGTAGATTGAATCAATTTATATCGTTGACAATATTGTGCAAAGCTTCTCTCCGATTTTCGCAAACTCAATTAATTCACTGGTATAATAGAACAACATCGTTCATCTGCAATCTTCTCGGAAGACACTTTTGAAAAATTGCATAATTTATCGTTGTCTAAATTTATAAAAAAGTAGAATTTAAAAAAGTATGATAATTTTATTAAAAATTTTGTAATATTCTATAAGTTTATATTATTTCTAAAAAAGTTTATATTACTTCTAAAAAAAAATAAAAACATTTTTAAAGAAAGGAAAAAAGAAAGAAGAAGAGATAGAGAAAGAACGCGCGTGTGTATGTGTGTGTGTGTGTGTGTGTGTGTGTGTGTGTGTGTGTGTGTGTGTGTGTGTG
>NW_017259187.1:1410582-1410950 GCF_001594045.1 Atta colombica
ATATAAATAAAAAATAGGATAAAAGTTTTAAGTTTCTCAAGTTATAAAAATGTTATATAGACATGTCTGCTTGATAAACGCCAAAAGAGAGAGAATTTTCAAGAAAACTCAGAGATTTTATTGTCTGATAATTGGGGTATCTCAAGGTATTCTAAGACTAGGGTAGAGAGCCCTTGAGTTTTCTTCGAGTCTCTCTATGTAGGGTTTCTCTTTTTCTTCGTCACGAACAAGTTATCGTTAAAATGTAACACCTCAAAAATGGCGTTTTATTTTTGAAACTCGTATTTAATCATATTTAATCAACTGTGAATACGCCAATCAAAACTTTGTCGAGTAGATCTTTTGAGAAGATCATTAAATAAAGTTAC
>NW_017259187.1:1411050-1425757 GCF_001594045.1 Atta colombica
AAGTTTAGTCAATTTTTAAAAGCATTGTCGCATTTTCTCAGCTCAAACAAGAGAGAGAGAGAGAGAGAGAAAGAGAGAACAGGAATACTTTTCAAACTATGACGTCATGAAAAATAAAATCTCATCAAAATTAAATTAACGAAAAACCTCTTTTGTTACTTTAAAACTTTTGTTAATTTTTTTTTTTTAATTTCATTTTAATACATTCTTCATTTATGGCTAAATATTCAAAATATTGAGAAATAATATTTGTATTACATTAAAAGAGAATCGCTTATTTTCTTCACAAGAGAATAATGTTTATTATTTTCCGAATTCTGGAGTAACATATATATTTTAAGTTTTCCTTGTGTAGTCGAATATGCAGATCAGCGTCCCATTTTCAATAGGTAGAGATACTCTTGATGAAGCGCTTGTAAGCTTCATGTAAACGCTTACAAACGGATCAAGCAGCCTGCAATGGAAACAAATAGCTTGCGATACGCTCCAATCGGTACACTATGAATGCACTCAAAATGACGCGTATACAAGAGAAAGACAAATATATTCCTAATTCTGATGATCTCCTGTCAACGTAACTGTTCACCGTTACGTTTTTATCATAGTTATATTTATATAATATATATATAACCGTTTTTTAAACAAATTCGTGTTTCAGATGTTTAATGGCCTCAAATATAAAATAGATTTTCAAAATTCAAAATACCACGATGATTTCTCAGTTTTATTGCGAATTTATCCAGGAGGAGTCATCGAAGCGATCGGTAAAACTCTACCAGCTCCACCAACCGAACGAACTAGCATCAGTGACGGAAATTTCGAACGTCCGATAGCTATCTACATATCCGTTTATACGCTTGTCCATTCCTCGTGAAAACACGCCGTTATCGATCTCGTAGATATATCGCTGCCGTATTTAGCCGCATTCAAAATTCATTCAGCCGTTGGGATTCAGTCTGTGTCTGTATGACCGATACGACGCGCGTAAGCGCGCGTACATATGTGTAAAATCCAACATATCGAGCGTTCGCCTTCATGCCTGCAAAATCTCTCGCTTTTGCCATCAGCCATTTCTCCTTTTCTCACAGATTCTGTCCTCTCCAGCTCTCTTCCTCTCTTTTCCTCGTGTGTAATCTCTCTATACATATGTAAGAATCCTTTTTCCTGGCATTGTGTATGTAATGGGACAACGCCAGACGAGAAAATCCTTAAATCCTTCAGCCTTCGCTCATATTCGGGGATAATGGCACATAATAGATATCGCGTATAATGTCGAAAAACGATCGAGTCCAAGTTATTGAACGAATGAGTCAAGCGAAGGAGAATTAAGCGTCTTACAATCTGAACTTCGCAAACGTAACAGCGTCGTATTTCGCGAAGGAATTAGAGCGAAGCTGATTGAGAAAATATAAAAAGAGCACTCACTTGTATTGCCATATAAATTCAATTACGATGATTGTGTGTGACACTAGTGTATTAAATAAATCTGTAATCATTATAATAACGTAGAGAGATAAATAGAGGAAAAATTATAATAATTGAGAATATTATTAGCGCAAACATATCGAACCATCGCATAGTATATAGATATTTCATGCCAGATATTCATCGTAAACATTTCACCAACTGAAAATTTTAATTCGTTAGCAAATAAAAAAGTATGTGTATTTTTATCTAGAGACAGAATAAACTGCGCGAACGTGTTACGAAAATGAAAAGGAAAAACGGATGATACGCGCGATCATAAATCAATCTGTTATTTTAGTATTTATAGCGCGTACATTTATACATGACTGTCGGTCATGCGTGACGATACGTAGATCAGACATGTCGCGTGTGACAACCCGTTTCGCTTAAATCATGCTCAACGGAAACTTGATGTCGGATGTTCATAGTCTATCCAGCAAAAAAAAAGAGAAACAGTGAGAGAGAAAGAAAAAGGAAGGAAATGATAGTTTAGTCGCGGAAATCACAATATACATAAGCAATCGAGAATCAAATATCTCTTAAATCAAGTAAAATATCAAGCACTCAACACTTAATTCCTCCTCTCGGTCAGAATCTCTCTTGATAACATTTTCCTATCGCAGAGAAACGAGAGCTACGTTTTTCGATTACGTGTTCTTTTCAGCGAAAGAAATACCCATTGCGAGAAGCTGTACGTTGGTATTTTACCCTAAGCGATGTGAAACCTCGAAACAGCTTCAGCGAAGACAAATGATTCCGTGAAAGTAACTGCTTCTGGCTTTACTTTCAGCAAAAGTGATGTCTTTTATGCAAGGTACGTTATTAACAAGCAAATGCTAAAGATATTTTAATAACATGATAACTTAATTTTTACATCGATTTCTGGAATTATACTTAATAATTATTAGAAGCAATTTATTATAAGACTGAGCAGTAATATCATTTGCTGTGTGTCACTTTATAGTAACTTATCATTCACAATATGAAGTATTATTATGAAAATATAATAAATCAAATTTTCATTTGAGAGAGATGTTAAGCCGATTATTATTATTTCTTAATGTGAAAAAAATAATAAAGAAAAAGTCAATTGAAATAATGTAATATTCATTATGTGTATGTTGGTAATATGTTGGTATAATAGTACAGATATTTTATGGAAAAATAAATCAATCCAGAGTATTTTATGATTCGCACGAATTACTGCTTCTAAAAAACTGTTATGTGTTAAAAAAACATTAAAAAAAACATTTATAGTGTCAACAGCAAATAAATTTTAGTAAAAATGTACATATGTTTTATCAAAACATGTACATATGTTTTATAAAAAAATATATTATGAGATATGTGAATTATTTAAAAAAAAAAAAGAAAAATAAAAAGTTTGTTATTTCTTATTCTATGAAAAGAAGTTTTTCCTTCAAGTGGTAATATCCAACCTCCGTATCATTGCGTCTTGTCAAATGGTCTTTCATCCTTCGCGATCGATATTTTTTTCACGACGTGAGAAAAAAAAATCAATGAATTCCAATGTGTCATCCTTTCGACAAAAACTCTGGTACGTTACAAGCGTAATTGCGTTTCCCTTGCAACGATATATAATATACGTACAAAGGAGATTACTTTGTTGAACGAGACTAAACATCTCACTCACATAGCTTTTTCAAAAAAATAAATTATAAATAAACGATACACAAACAAGTACATTGTTTCTTAATTAATAAGTTTTTTATAGCTAAACTAGGTACACTTTTAAAATTTAAAATGAAATAGATATATGTTGATATTTGGTTAAAATGAGAAAAAAGTTCTAGCGCAGTCTAATACAGAAATAAAAAAGAGATCCAATGATTCTTCCCGACTACATTTCGTTTCTATTAAATCTCGTAAAGTGTATCTGTGTAAATGTATAGTACAATACGCGTATATGTCCTGCGAATTATTTTTTTTTATACTGCCATCTTACAGAATAATAATAATATGTCATATAATGTTTATTCCGATAAAATTATATTAATAGTTAACAGTATACTTGATAAAGTTAAAATATTATATAAATATTGATAACTTCAAAAGTTCTAATACTTTAAATTGCTGTATGATATCATAATAGAAAAGTAAAACGCGAATAACAGTGAAAAATAGCATAAAATGACATAAATCGAAATACGATAATCATAATAGTTTGTAGAAGTTCTACTTTGGGACCAAAGTTTTATGACTTTGGTTTTTGTCACATGGACGACTGCGTTCAATCTTTGATCTTCCAATTTCGCCCATCTTTATCCATTCAAGGCGATCGACACTTTTTCTTAAAACGTCATAAGAAAAACACGTGAGAAAGATAGCGAAAATTCATCGTGTTATTCTACAAAATTACATCGTGTCATTACATACAGGATTACACCACATTATTATAATGTTTAAAATAAATATTAAAATCATCAAAATTAATAAATATTACAAACTAATTGAATACAAATAATTAAAATTATATCACAGTTTATCAACATAACTTTTCTTTTTTTAAAAAAAATTATTTTTCATTCTGTCAAGTATCCAATAATTCAATTTCTGAATAATTATCAAGATAGAAGCTTATTTATCATTTTATTTATCATTTAAGTGTAATTGATGTCAAAATGACAAATAACATCACTTTGCTAATATTCTACTTCTAACTAAATAAGTAGGAAGTTAATAAATGTATAAAGTATTTAATATATTACTTAATCATAATTCACGTCATTCTTATACAATTTTCGATTTTATATTTAAAAAAGTTACAATATTTAATTGTATATATAATAAAACTTTAATTGCAAATGTCATGCGGTACTTTTTCTATATTCTACGAGATAAAGGTATCTCGTTTCTTGGGAGGAATATTCAATTAGCGCTTTTGCATTTAATGAAGACGAACACTCAAGCAATGTCGAGAACCGCAAACGTTATCTAGTTACTTATAAAATCGAATCTACCTGCAGCTGATACACGCGTAAGAAATTTCCTTTCATCCGATGTTTGTGACCAAAGCTGTATACATCTCAAATGATGCAATTTACTAGAAATTTATGAAAGTTTATCATAAATTCTTATTTATTTATTATCAAACTACGAGATGCATTTCTGTGAATTGCAATTTCTTATAATAACAATTTACTACATGTTGAATTTATAATTGAAAGTAAAATCTCCTATTGTATCAGAAGAGTTTCCCGAAAAAGATGAAAGATGAATGCAAGACATAGATAATATCTATTTCATGCTCTTTATGTTTTCATTGCCCTTTATGTTTTCATGTTGCGCAATATATTATCACGAAAATGGTAAATTACGTTTTCACTTGAAAGTCACGATGTTAAGCAGATTTTTGCTTAATATAGAGGTAATAATGAAAGAAAATTCGGTTGAAAAAAATGAAGTAAGCATTATCGATAATGAATGGAAAAAATATTATAAAGCAAACTAAAAATTATATAATAATTATGTAATATAAAATATTCTATGGAATATAAGAGGAAAAAGAGAGTGGCGACAATCGTAGTGGCAAGAATAGCATAAAATCAATTTATCTTTTTAAACCAATCTTTAAAAATTATAGAAAGCACAATAAAACAATAAAACATACATTTTTCTTAAAATTTTTATATTTGTTTAACATACTTTAATTATAACAAAATTGTAAAAATAAAGTACTAAATAATATAAAATCCGAACATTAAATCCGGACATTCGGTATTTTTACTTAAACACATAATACTTGAGTCAATTAATGAATCATTATTCAGCTAAAGCTTCAATAACTCATATTTTTAAGAGAGAGAGAGAGAGAGAGAGAGAGAGAGAGAGAGAGAGAGGGAAAGCGAGAAAAATGAATCTTTTCTCATATCCATACCTTTGATTATTTAGCGTCGCTAATTTTCATATAAAATCATAATATTGAACAAGTAAATATATGTATATAAATATTGTGCGGTATAAATCAATAAATGAATGTATCAAAATTGTATGAAATATTTAAAATTATATAGAAAATTGGCACTTTGAGATTTAGATGTTAATGAAGAATTTTCCCAATATATTCCGGTTCTACTAAGTTTTGATAACCTTTTTTAATATATATAACATTTAAAATAGGAATTGGAATATAATAAACATTTCCGTTTTATACAAGAAAATAGAACCTTATTTTTAATCGTATTCAAAATATCTTTTGACATCCTTTATCATTAATTGAAATTGTAACGCTATTATAATGGTTAAAATTACAAATGTAATAATTACACTATTTCTTATTTGTTGTCATTCTCTTATTGTCATATATTACCTAATGTTATATATATTAACATTTAGATATACCAGATTTATACCAGAAAAACGGAAAAATAATAGAAAAGTAATAACGACAAAACTGTAATTACTATTCAAAAAACAAAAAAATATATATGTTATTACATTTTATAATTAAGCAAAATATCTATTATTATAAAATTAAAAAAAAATTTTAGTGGAATTATTTAGAATCCGCATATTTATGTATTTTCTATTTAATATATTTAGAAAAAATTAATGTACAAAATAATGTAAAATTATACATTTTTAGTTAAAAAAATTAAACAAACTAGTGAAAAATTATAATAAGAAATTTTGAAGACAATTGTTTTACAGATTTATAATATATTCCAATTACAATTATTATTATATCTCTTTTTTCTAATTTGTAATGTATGTACATGTATAATAAAAACTTACACGTAATTATTTTTAAATATGCATATAAACAATACTTGTATATGAAATAATCATTATTAAATTAGAAAAAACTGTGTATGTATTATACCAAATGTATTATACAAAATGTTTTTTAAGTAGTTGCTAACTGACATAATATTATATCTATCTCTCAGTACAGAAAATTCGATAATTATATTTTATTTTATTAAAAACCAATAACAGATTTTAATCGAGAATAAAATAATTTAATTATTTGTTTCTATGCAATATTAATTTATTTTTTTCAAAACTCACCTTACACCGTGGATTATAGTCCTCGATCTCTTCTTGATTTTTTCAGGGCAATCTGCATCCGTCGCGTCCTACGAAATCTATGATCCTGGCATTGTCAACGCGAGAAATTCTCTGCTTCGTGTAATATAAATTTTGAATATTTTCATTATGACATTGAAGTTTTGATTTCATCTCCGTTATATACGATAGAGAATTAATAAAATAAATCGTCGAGACGGAAAGTCACGTATTCAATATGCGAAATAGAAGATTACGTTGTTGACGGTTCATTTCTTTCTCGATATTAGAAATTTCTGTTTCGCTGAGCCTCGTGGCATTCACCCGGTTCTGCTCTCGCTTATCCTCGTGGATAGTGTGCTTTGCTTGACAGGAAATTCATTCGCTTCACGTCACGACAATGACACCAGTAAATATTGTACAAACGCAAGTCGTTCGCTCCGTCTTCTCGTTACGTGATATTTCTGATAATCATTATGATACAGATTAACAATATGAACATTTCATCGATTATTTATCTTCGAGATCTTCGACAGTTTGACAGTCTTCTCTATCCTCGAGTTATAACAGGTACGAATATTCCCAGCTGGATGTACTTACAAATTACTCCGTTACCAAGAGGAATCTTCGCCCGGGAGAAACTCGCTCGTTGTTGGCACGCGGTGCTAGATGTGAAGAACGAGGATAACTTCTAGAGCACACGTGGAGCGAACGTGCGTACTACGTGCGTGGGTGGTAGAGTACTACTGAATTTCACGTTCGCGAAAAGCCAATCCCGACTCACCCCCACCGCATTGCATCCTAGGCACCCTTCCAGGTCCTCTAGCACCCTCTTCGCCTCCCCGTTTTACCACCCAGGATTCGCGCACGGGCACGATTTCCTCTCTCTTCCTTCTCCTTCTCTCTCCCTTCTCCTTCCTCTCTCTCTCTCTCTCTCTCCCCCTCTCTCTCTCTCTCTCTCTCTCTTCCTTCTTTTCCTCTCTCGGTCGAAAGCGAGTTTGCGCCTCTATTCGCTTCATCGCGACTACTATACGCCCTGCCGTTTTCGCTTCTCTCCGCCAACAATAACGTTCGCGACAATTTCTTTCACTCATTGGGTTTACCTCGCTCGCAGACGGTTTCGCTTGACTGTCCTTTTAGAGAGAGGTAAAATGCCTGCCGGAATAATGGTGGTTTGTCGTACACAGGGTGTCTCAGATCCACTACGCTACTTTTCATTTATCTTTTGAAGTCAATTCTAAATTTTAGATTTCTCTTTATAACAAGAATATCGTGAGACTAAGAGTCTCGCAAACAATCCTTCCAAGAATTAATTTCACTAAAATCCTATAGAAATAAGAGTAAAATAAAATTAACAAACCGACAAAAAAATTAATAGATAAAAAAGATAAAAAATACTATTCATTTGCATATCTACTTCACAAAATTTAAGAGATGTAGAATAATAGCAATTCTCTTAGCAATTCTCTTTAGCAATTTCTTTCATGTAAGATTAAAGAAAATGTCCTGTAAGATATAGATATATACTGGAATATAAAGATCGTAAGATGCACTCTCTGCAGAAACTTTTTTTTTTACGAGGAAAAGTGTTTACTCTTGAAACATTCTGTATTTTTGTAAAACATACAAACGAATGTTTTTTACTGGTGATGTGAAATATATTTAAAAAAAAATTTGTTTTTAAAATTCTTTTCTCATTTTCAGTGTTTGTAAACTGATTGCATCAGCATATTTTTCCGAATTCTTTTCATAGGCTATTTTAATATTTGCGTTCGATTTCTCTATTCAATCGTACTTCTACTAACAGAAAATAAGAATGATCGCTTCACGATCAACGTTGTCATATCGAGAGAGATGAAAGAACGTTTGAAAAATAAATTCTCCTTTGTAATCTCTCTCCTAAGCTTCTCTTTCATGATATTATAATATCATAATTATTTAGCTTTTTCTCTCAACAATTGCTTTGTTTCTATGTTTCTATCATTTTGATGTTACATTTCTCTCGTACAAATGCAGCAAGATGTTCTGCTTTTCAATCTCCATAATGAGTCATCCTCGGGACAAAAGAGAATAACTTGAGAAATCTCAAGGGCACAACAATTGAATAAATGACTTAATTAAAAGTCGCTGCAAGTTAAATTTAAATTAGGCGTAATAAACGAAATATCGTCATGTTATAAAAAGCATGCAAGTCAGTATAATTATTTATAAATGTCAGAATAAAAAAAGACATTATTTTTTATGTTGACAACATTGAAATACTCATAAAAATTATATTAAGCAAGCGGAACGTCATTTCTGTTACTAAAAGTGTTACATCCTCTGTTACATTCTCTGATGAACATAACGTTCATGTATTCTTAATGAAACTTAACAACACAAGATAATTCTTTGTACTCTCGATTTAAACAACCGAGATAATATCAGTTATAGTAAATAATATCGTAAAATTATTGAATAAGTTTATCAAGATATTTTGATATTTCTTTCCGAAAATTTCGAGGGTCTCGAGCATTTCATTTATAATGTTCATTTTATGCTCAAAATTCTTCAATTGTTGTCAAGATGTATATATGCGCGCGCGCGCGCGCGCGTGTGTGTGTGTGAGTGTGTGTGTGTGTGAACAATCGTTGCTGATTCCTTATTGAAGGTCTCTGACGAGATTGGTCACTTACAAATAGGGTCTATCATCGGCAGGATTGAGAGTTTTCCACTCTCCATGACAACATCGAGAGTCAATCGGAAACTCTGATAGTTATGGAACATAATTTACGAACGTAACTTAAGAAATAATAATACTATTTAACGAACAATTACCTGATCATAAATATAATCTTCTACTTTTTCATATCGTCACTTAACTTGATAAAGAAAATCTTTCTAATGGCTCTCTCAAATGTCGCGTTTTCTTGTGCAATATTATAGACTTTAACAGGCTACATACATTCTAATTAACACTCGTATTAATGAAGTCTTTAAATATGTCCAAATTATAGAATTTCGATTGTAAATTTCAGACATATCAACTGATAAATATCAGAAATAAATGTATCGATAGAATCTCGTTTATGCAGCTATCGGAATATAACGGAATTCTCGTATTTCGTGTGCACGATTTCCTAAATTATGTAAACATCTGAAATTTCCTAACAATCTCGGATATTAGCTGCCAACCAAAGTGAATAACCACGGCATCCGTCAATTTGAAGCGATAAATATTAATATATAATATTGCTGTAGCGTAGCATAGAATATATTGTAAAAACACAAATCTAGGTCATTTCTGTACGACTAAAATTTCGCGTTCTATTAAGCTGTAGTCTATTATGTCCATATGGCTCTTGTAAATCACGAAGGCAACAGAACTTCTTGGAGTGTTTCTTTATTTTTCCGACCGACATTCGACTCGATCTTGGACACGCGGTGTATAAATGCGTTCTTTCCTCGACCAACTCTCTAACTATAACGAAATGATATATGTCATCGATAAGGTCGCCAGATACATACATCGGCAACAAAAGTTAAAAATTAAAAATTTTACAAGAAAAGTTACAAAGCTCTCAAGAACTTCCACTTGAATAGATGTAATATTAGTAAGAACGAACTTGAAATATTTCACGAAGTAAATTATTTATACAATACATAGATATACACTGTAAAAAATAAAATGTTAATTTTGAAGACGTATAGTGGACTTTCTGGGACATGTAAAAATGTTAAAATAAACATTTTTGAATTAATTTTAACATTTTTGCACGTCTCAAAAAGTCCACTATATGTCTTTGTATGTTGATTATAAAATATCGAAAATGACAATGTTAAATAACATATTTTCTTTTTTATGTAATATATTAAAAGATAGGAGAAGAGGCAATCTATTACATCTCTGAAAATTGGTATAACGCTCAAGATTACCATCTCTATATGAAAAATTAACTTTTCCATAATTGGACATTGCTGGCGCCTAAGAGACAATCTCAGCATAGATGATTGATAGAGAGCAATAAATCTCGTTACAGAGCCGAGGGTTTCTTGGCTAAGAGAGTTGTCAAAAAAACGTCGGAATAAATAGATAAAGAGAGACGGTAGATAAGATGAAAAGCGAGAGATCGACGCAGAAAGCAGCGCAGAAAAGACCGAAGACGGACGATTCGCTCTTGAGTAAGATTTACAAAGCTGAGAGAGAGAAATAAATGTTCGCCGCGCGACAAATAGACCTGAAGCAGGGATACTGTCGCTAGGAACCTCGGCGCATTTTAAAAGACACATTATACAGACAACTTAGATTATGTATTACAGCCTCGTTTTAATAACACCGGAGAAATTTCAACGCGGAATTTTGAGGATTTAGTTAAATCTTCTTTTATTAAATATCTTCTAAATACAAGCACGTACAGATGACATGTTTGAGATGTAACACTTTTCCAACAATATTATTAAAAGACAAGCGTCTAATTGATAGTTAACCCGTGTATTATGTAAATCTTTATTTTTTTTTTTAGAAAAAAAGTAAATATATCAATTTGCTTCAAATATATAATGATCAAATATTATTATCAAACTTTTCATCATGCAATGCAAAATCATGCAAATCTTGAATATTTCAAATATATTTTTTCTTTTATAACATTTGATGTTTTAATCTAGTCTTTGTATTTTATGTAAAATTATGAATGTCAAGTTCTGTTTTTAAGAATCTTATTTAAGATAATTAAGTCTGGAATATTTAAAAAATGAATTTTTTCTTAAAAAAATTTTTTTTTCTTTATAAAACTTTATTTTACATATATACATTTTTTTTATAAAGCTATATTTTACACTATTTCATATAAAGACATAAATAATTTTATTTTTAAGAATCTTAAATGCTTTAAATACTCAATTACTTCTGAGAAAAGATTTTCTAGAATTGCATTTGAATGCTTCAAGAGTTTCAAAACATTTAAAATTTTCTAAAATCGTTCACATTTTCTAGAACTTCCAGAATTTCCTATAATATCCATAATCCAGTAATTCGAAGCTTTGTACAATTATATTGTTTAACTTTCAAAAGAAAGATTCAAGTGCCCATTATTATATAAAGCTTTTTATGACTTTTATCTAATATCTTTTTGATCTCACCAGTGTTTTTGCTTTTACAGCTTTGCTTCTACAGTTTTCCAGCTTATTCATCAGTGCATGCGGCTATTGTCAAGAGTGGACTGCAAATGCTGGAAATACTCGATACAAAAGGCAAAATGTCGACATTGTAATAACATCGTCAGCAAACCTCCGGGTATATAATTGATCGGGTAGGCATCCGCTTACAATTCGGCAGAAGCTAGACGACTTCCAACTTTTATTTGACTAGACTAGCTGGCGCCGTGGCTCCGATAGTCTGGCCGTTACCGCTGAAGGGGGACAACGCAGACGAAGTGACGAAGCGGAGCAGGGATTGGGATTATCGGCGCACCGAGGCGACTGGATGTGAGAGGGAGAGTAACGATCAGAGTGCCAGAGGGAGAGAGTCGAGTCGTAGAGATATCGATTCATCCAAATCCACGGTGCCGGCACAAATGGGTGCATGGACCGGCGGCCTCGCATCCATCGCGCGATACCAGATTACATCGCGTTATGTTGTGCAATGAGAGGAGGAGAAGTGGTTTCATCCCCCTCGTTAGCTCATACACCCTTCCTTCCTTTCCCGGATCTAACTGATGTAAATTCCGTTATTGGCCGATTGATTCCATTGCGTTAAACGCAGCGACGCGTGTATATCGGTTATTCCTTGCATTTATACGATCATCCCAATTCCAAATGATGCTGTAAGTCTGTTGAATTGATCGTTTCTCCAACGGAACGGAACGAGATATTCTAGGCGTTTGTGTCGTGGAGAAAACCGTGAAGCCATTGAGAAAAATCCGAAACTTCGTTTTGTTCGAGTTCTTTTTCATGGGCGTATTCGTGCGTAAAAAAATAAAAGAGAAAAAGAGAATATTTAGTTTTGTGCATCTGAAAAAAAATGCATGAACAGAGGGAGATACGTTCAGGAAATCGCTTGTTCTTCCATATCACGGCCGTTTAAACGTTCCAGCCGTAACTCGATAAAATTTGGAGAGTACTCTTTCCAATAAAAAAATAGGAGTGGTGCACTATAAATGCAACTCGATGCAATCAGATAATTTAATATTTTTATACGCGTGTGTGTAATGCACATGAAGATATTACTATTACCATATATAACGTTAGATATTAATATTGTCATATATACCTACTTCATGCATATCACTAAGGGATTAAATTTTGAAATTCTCTCAGCTCTTCATATAAAAATGAATTAATTAAATGGAGTAATGAGAGGATAATGTTGAAATTTATCGAGATTTATGTAAAAACGATTAAAAAGTTAAAAGTTAAAATTACAGTTAAGAAAACGATAGTAAGAGTTTTCATTTATATTGCTATAATTGATAAGATTATATATTATTTTGGAATTTATTTATTATTAATTATTATAGAATTTTTTAGAGAAAAAGAAAAGGTTGCTTTATTTTAATTATTTGATATAGCAAGCTATATTAGGCTATTACGAGATTAAATTATTACGATTATCTACAATCAACAGAGATGAAAAAAAAACGTGTTTTGTTAACTGCGAAATAAAAAACGAGTAAAAACTGATTTTTTATGATAGAAAATTATTTTTTATAAAAATCCTAAAAAATGATATAGAATTCATTTTTTTCGTATTCATCGTTAAAACGTTTAATATCTATATTATATTTCGATATTTATTTAATATCTTTCCTTTAAATCGTAATTTTAAATCGAGACGTTTATGCGTTATAGTTTAATGCGTTGATAACGCTAATTCGAAATTAGATCTAACAATAAGTAAATACCTATGGTCACTTGTCTCTTACAAGTCATTGTACTATATTAATAACTATCTTTACAAGGAAATTTTTTAAAATATGAATTTTAGAGTATGACGATTTTTTTGATGATATAAATGTGAATTCTAGAATAATAATACAGCGTCAAATGTTCAAAGAAAATATTTGAGTAAAAAGAACTTTTAGGTCCGGAATAAAAAACTAATTTTTATTGTGTTTTTTATTTAAAGTTTCCAATTTTTTCAGTAATTTTTATATCCACAACACGATAACTCACATATCGGCATTGGGAGAGCTTCCTTAATTCAATAAATTCGTTAGTTTTCGAATTTCCGGTCGCCGATTTGTTCTGCGCTGAAATATTATCCACCTTTCTCAATTTTCCGATAACTTTAAAGCTTACACAGACAAAAAGAATAATTGAATTCCTCTCGAAGAAATAATCGTACTGTCAGCAAGCTGGCGCGGAATGAATTCTCATAGAGAATTGGTAAAATATTTGGGATGACCCCTCTCCCTCTCTCTCTCTCTCTCTCCCCCTCTCTCTCTCTCTCTCTCTCTCCCCCTCTCTCTCTCTCTCTCTCTCTCCCTCTCTCTCTCTCTCTCTCTCCCTCCCCCCTCTTTCACCCCGCATTCCCTCTCTCCCTCTCCCTCTCTCCCTCTCTCCTCCTCCCCTCATTCTCTCTCTCATTTTCTCTTCTCGAGGACAGATTAAAACTCGAAGGGATCGAAGTCGGATGATGATTTTTCTCCCTAGATCGCATCAAGCTTCGCTCTTTTTCATCTATAGGTATACTCGAGTACATGCGTATATATCAGAAAGGCTCGTCAACTTTGCGCTTCCAGCGCCGAGAGATATAATTCGCCGCTTTTGTGTTCTGAATGGCTATAAATTCAACTAAAACCTATCAGAAGAGCGAATTCTGCTTCCTCGTTCTGCTCATTGATCGTACTCAAAGATACGGTTACGAAAAGATCAGTCTGTTAAATTTTCGTTGTACATTTCCTGCGCTTTATTAATGGACTAGAAGAAAATTGATGGAAAAATGTTATAACTCCGATAACTTTCTCATTAAAAGGACGTTTTTAATGATGCGAAATCTTTAATTATAATATTTATGGTAGTTGAAACAATTTGCTGAAATAATAACTTTATATTCCATACTTTTAAGTTATTTTTCTAATAAAATTTGCGATTAAAATTTTATTTAAAAATTAATTTAATTAATTAATTAACCCAAACATTTCCTAAAAGGAAATATATGTTTAATTATTTAATAATACTTTATCGATTTGTATTTATTATGTATTATTATAAGTATATATACATATATTTT
>NW_017259187.1:1425857-1431389 GCF_001594045.1 Atta colombica
CATCGCGTCGGTAACATTATATGTATATTAATTCTGCAAAAGTAGACTAGAGATGAATTCTTTCAATGCATTTTGACATTATTAGCATAGAGAAATTATCATCACAGAATTGAATAAAATACTTTAGTATAAATTAAAAATTTAAAATAAAAAATTAAAAAGAATTACTTTTTTTATTAAAAATCATGAATTTTTAAGAATCACAATTTAATGTTAGAATATGTTAATACCATTATTATATTTTCTCTCTCCCTTTATTATATTCTGTCACTTTCTTTAAGAAAATACGATTATTATATACGTAATTATTTAATATCAAAATTATAAAGACATTTATTAGACTCATAAAGATGTGGCAAGTAAATCTTGTTAAATGATTAATTTAATTATTATTTTAATGTTTCAAACGTAAAGAATTCATATTAATATTAGAATATTCATCATTTTTCCTGTAATAATATCGTCATCTTAATAGTAATATGTAATTTTTTAATTGAACATTTTATGTACATATTATGTGAAAGAAAAAAAATATTAACACGTAAAGATTACTTCTATACATATCAGAGATAATAATAAGTTATTAAAACACTGAAAATGTGGTAAACATTATTAAGATGTAGATTAAAAATCTTACATTGAATTAATAACTGACAAAGTTGTTTTGTTAAATCGTATTTAGAAAATTAAGTATGCCACAAATGAAGATTATTCGATCTAAGATAAGTACGTGGAAGTAGTAGTAGTTTGCGTATACAATACAGATATATTTTCGTGCAACAGGTGGCCATATCTATGAGGATTCAAATTAAACATCCAAATTTAATGCATTTTGCTGCATAATAACCTTAGTTTATTGATATTTTATTGTAGCGTCATCAACAAATAGGTACATGTATATTGTCACAATCTTGATGTTTTTCCATTTACCATTTTATTTTGTTTAGAATAAAAAAAAATTTAGTATAATAAATAAAATAATATATAGATCATAATCTTTTTTATCCGTAAATTTATTATTAAGATACGTAATGTATCCTTTATCCTTCAACTTTTTATTGTCATGATCTATTTAAATCAATCAACAAAATTAGTAATATTATTATTTCTTACTAGTTAAGAACAGTTGCAGAATGTGTACTGGTCACATATAAACGTACCACAATATTTTATATTATTATATACTTAATATAAGCAACATTCAATAATAAAAATATGAAATAAATGAGAAGTGAGTAATGTAGACAAAAATTTAATAGATTGTTTTATAAATGTTAACAGCAGTCTAATTAAAATTAGATATTTATTAATTATCATGTACTAATCAATTTCTTTTATTAATCTTAATTTTTAATTGATTTCATTCATAAATTCAATATTTTCAAAAGAGATACGATTTAGAAGACCTATAGATACGATTTAGACATCCGCTTTTGCAATATGTTACAAAACTTGTAACAAATTAATTTGTTAATGATGAAAAATAAGCATGTAATAACAAATATCCAAAATATTATCCATTTGTATACTATAAATTTGTATATTTGTATTTACAATATACTTTGTATATTGTAAATCAGTATCAAATGGAAAGTATAATAAAAAATAGCTTAAATGCTATGCATTCGGTAATTCTTCATATTAGTATGTACAATGAGTAAAAATTCCATGAAATATAAAATAAAACCTAAATTAACGAGATTATTATTTTTTATATTTACAATGAATTTTTGTAGAGAATTACTTTTGATAAATTTTTATGCAACCATTACAGTATTTTTTCAAATAATCTACACTTTCACTTTAATACAATCAAATTATCTTCTATGGATAAAAATTATAAAAATATGTGGCAAATATCTGTTCATTATTTTTAATATATTTCTTTGACATATTCTTGGCTTGTAATAATTAACATATGCACAGTATTGTATTATTATTTGATAATTAATATAGAGAAGTCTAATTCTTAAAATACATTATACTGTTCGTAATATAGTTATATTTTTGGTCATTAAGGACATTCGTATTCACAAAATACATCGTTAAGAGTAACTGCATAAGATATGATCTTACTAATGACTCTTGCATTTAAGGATTTAGCATAATGATTTAAATCCTATCTTACCACGAAACGCATATATTAAAATAATTCGTAAGATCGTAATGTGAATTCGAGAATTTTATCTCTTTACTTCTTAAAAGAAGAGAGAAAGAAAGACAAAGAAGAAAAACTATTTAAAGCTTTCTTAAATTTTTATTATTTAAAAACTGTACGAGGAAAATTACTTTATCAAATTATTCATATATACACCATTATCTTTTTGCCAAAAGTATTAATAGGCAATTGTACATAACTATATTGTTTCTTGTTAAAAGTTCTTTGAAGTTTACAAAAAATTACGTTTATATTAGATTACTTTTAAAAAATATATTTTTTTTTATATCCATTAAAAATGTATCTATTTATTTATTTATATCCATCAAAAATTATAGTTTTTAAAAAATTACTAAATAGAAATTACATACATGAGTCTTTTTAGCAAAGTAATTTTGAAAAATGTTTAAAGGATGATACGTTAAGAACCTAAAATTAACTCCAAAGATATATCGCGGATCATTGAATTTCAACTAAGAACAAGAACAAGATTCCAATTGATGAGATCTATTTTCAAAATTTAATCGATAGTATATTCTACGTAAATTTTTATTTGCGCAGGTAGTGAAATCTAAAACGCAGAAATTATATATGTATTCGCAAAATAAATCTGTCTGTTTTAATTAATGCGCATCGCTTTGTGTCTGTTCCGCGGCAAATTGCACGATTCTCGTCCCCTATCGCGCGCGAGTCGTGCCACGAATTCGTGAGTGGAATCGGTACGCAAGGTGACTATTGAGCGGTTTATTTCATCGAGCTGGCTGGCGAAAGGAAAGAGGGAACGGGGCAAGAAACTTACGTTCCAAAATGCAAATTCGGTACGACTATACAGTACCGTTTACGAGATCAACGCACTACTTGGATTAGGGTAAGAGCTCAAGTCTGCAGAGCGTGCAAAAGTGCGAACGTTGAAAATATTCATCCTCCCCTATCGACTATATTTTATCTTGTATACGCAAACCCGAGAGTGGAAATAAGAAAGAGATATGATATATATCGTAACATAGAGATATGATATATCGACAATTCAACTGTTATTCTTTTGTACAATAACATGTACTAACAATGTTACATAATTTCATGTAAAGTGACAACGCATAACTATATATCAATAATGTGAATCCTAATATAAATAAGCTATAAAGAAATAATAAAAATGTAACAGAATTCAATTATAGAAATATTTTTTATCAATAAATAGCTGATAAAATTTATTATAATAAATATGTCCTTCCAAATATCAATTACTCTGCATTATCATTTCGGTGCAATAAAGCTAGATGGAAATTTAAAGATGCAAGAGGGATGGTAATATATCCATGACATGGATATACCGAGCATACATTATTTTTCCAGTTCAACCGTAGGCAATTGGTAATCCGATATTCGAGTTAGCCACGAGATATCGAAAAACAATCAAAGATTTCCTCGCACTGGCCTTTCTACGCACAATGCTTCATGCTGCGTCCTTAGAGGGCAGACAAGACAGCGAACACGGAAGAGAACAGCTCCGTGTGACCTCGACTTAATTCTCACCGTATATCCTCCCCTTCGATATTTCCGGGATCTCTTTATCCATCTCTCTTTTTCTTTCCCTCGTCCCTGCTTCTTATCTTCGCGCTCCACCTTCCTAACATCTCTCGTTCCAACCATTCGCCCTGCTGATCCGAGCACGATGAGGAGGAAAAGCGTAAGAGTCAGGTGCCAGTTACCGACCAGACATAAAATATTGCTCCCCGTCCGTGAAGTAAAGCCCCCCCGGCCATCTTCCTTTCCTCGCAGATATCGAAATAACGTGCCTCGTTAACGCGTCGTCGTATATCCCTGAGATTTCTCATCTCTTCTACCTCATAACCTAAGTTCTATCGTGCGAAATAACATTCTGCGTTTTTGTATCGAGGCGCTTAAACTTGAACTGACTGATCATGGATAAGATATTACGACCAAAAGATTCCAACCGATACTTCGGAATACACGATTCCCATCTAGAAGAAAGGCAAGACCTAAAAGCACGAAAACGCGAAATGGAATCTCAATTCATCGTTCAATTTAAAATGGAGCAAACTAACGGAATCTTCTCTTATTCGAAGCTTACCAACTTTTAGTTGATTTACTGAGATTTATTGATTTTAATTTCAGATTTAGTTACCAAGATATCGAGTGCTGAAATATAGAAAGTTGTGACGGATAATGATTCCATGTGATGATTCCACTGAAGAAGAATACTGTAGATTTCAATGCTATCCACTTTCTATCAATTTTGTGACAGCAACAAAATCTCTTCTCTTTACTTCGCGGTTTATCAAGTACATTTAGAAATATCGCGCGCACATCGTTTCTAGAAACTGTGTCCAAGAAGAATTAATTGAAAGGATTAATTGGACGGGAGATATCCTCGATATATAGCCGAATGAAGAGCACCTTTCCCTTAAATCTCTCTGATCGGTCACTATGTTGATTCTGCCGTTGGTGGTATTAAAGTAGAGTAAACACAGCATCTCATCCCGTCGGTTGAGCGAAAATGACCGTAGCAAGATACATAGGATGCTGAAATTAAGAGGATTTCATGGAAATTTGCTTTACTAAATAATCTTTGAAACAAAAATTGACTTATATTTTGTTCCATTTTTTCCTATTTCTCTAGATTTATTATAAATTTTACAAGAAGCTATTCAGAATTAATGAAATGCGACTTCGTTACTATTTAATAAAAATGATTAATATTATTAATATACACATCCGTAAATATATTTTGAAATAAGCTTCTCTTTGTTCAGATTCTTTGTTCAGCTTGCTTGAGATTCATATCACATTGCATTAGAGAATAAAAGCAAGCTTAAAAAATTTTTTAATCTTATTCCCAATTTCTCGAAGATTCTGAGAAAATTCTCATTTGATGCAATAAAAAAATTTCCTTAGAAAATTATTGTAATCTTTACTTATTTATTTTTATATAAAATTTAAAAAATACTTCTTTAAATTCTACAAACAATTTTGAAGCAGTCAGAAAATTATCAAGGAAATTGAAAATGATTACAGCAATCAAAAACAAATTAGAGAATTTTATAAAATTTTCTGGAAAATTCTTAGGTTTTAAAGAAATTTAATATACATAAATATAACAATTATACAGTTTTGAAATACTACCAACTTAACAATTAAAAATATAAACAGTGTCGATAATATTAATAATAATTTACACTGCTATACTAAATTGATCTTTCAACAAAATATTTCACGATTTTTAAATCAAGACGAAAATATAAAACATTTCAAAATGTTATTGAAAGAGAATCAGAGAATCATGAAATTTTTATCAAGAAAATCAGAGGAAAAGTTATGGAATTCTACAATGAGGAATTTGTGACAACCTT
>NW_017259187.1:1431489-1434280 GCF_001594045.1 Atta colombica
TGTTTAAATGATTAAAGCTATATGTTATTGTTCACACAAGAGACATTGTCTTCATCATTACAAATGATAATGTTCGGAGATGCTATTTATTGAAAGCAAGTTCGAAGACAGAGAAAGAAAGAAAAAAGAGTGAGATACGATCGATTAAAACTCTAGAACCGAAGGTACTTTGTCCGTGCACGAGTTTTAATTTCCATTCCGACACCTCCAGATTCCTTCAATTTCCGGTCCATCGATGAAAGTCGAGGCGCGCGGAAAAGATCGCACAGTCGCAAAAGTGCGCCTTGTTCAGTGCGCCGCGACGAGATAATAATTTATAAGGCCGACAAAAAAAAATGGGAACATCTCTCTTCGCGACACGTCGACCGTAAAGTCTGTACTCGGTCGGCCAAAATTTCGAGATGGATTTTCTCTCCCTTTTACCGCGTACACGGACTTCTCCATGTAGTGGTAGTCACAGCCACCGCTGACCTACTATTTCGTGCACCCCTTCTCATCCTCCCTCGGCTACCTTGACGTTTCGCGATATTTCATAACTCGCGGCACGCGGGGCGCTCGTGACGTGCAATGCGTCGCGCGCAGACGAACTATAATAATGCAAAAACCGTCCGAGTCTTTCTTTCTTCCTTTCTTTTTTTTTTAAACGCACTAAGCAGTCCTGCTTTTCGTGGGTACCCATTTTATGACATCGCGTTCGTTTAGAATTCGGCGCAGAACAGCGTGAATGATGGCACAGGAATGGCCTGAAATTTTAAAAATATGAACATCCGACTTACGGGAATTACTTTTAGCGAATTACTTACGCTGGACTTAACACGAATACATACGGCATATTTCCGCATAGTTTAAGATATTTAAGAATAAATATCTAAAGTCACATATCGTATATTTTTCTCTGAATAGAACATTGCAGAAATTATAAACGATGTTTGCGATGTAAATTTCTTGTAATTTGTATAATTCTACAGTAGTTGAATATATAAAAGAAATTAGATGATTTCAAAGACGTTAGACAATTTTAATTGTTTTAATATCGGATATAGGAACCATCGATTCTTTCTTCACATATGTCTATACATATGTAAGAGAAATGAAGTTGTTTGTTAATCCTGACCAACACTAAATAAGAGAGAAGACGTGAGATCTCTTCACTTTGTGAGAAGAGATAGATTGAAGTACCAATTTGTAAAATTACAGGAAACAGATGCGCGCAAGAGAGGTAATAGCGTCGATTAATGCTGTTCCCAATCAAACTCAGGCAAAAGATATTATTGTGCGGAAATCCTGAAACGTATACGTGCAAGATCAAAGAAAAGGGAAGAAGTTAAAGAAGAAAGAAATAATAAGAAAGAGCTTTGGCTCGATTTCATTCTCTTATTTGATAATAAAAAAACGGACGCACAAGGGAGAAGTGTCCTCTTCTCTCAATATATATAATAAACATTCCGCTATTTCCGCTCGCATTGCTACTCATCAGCTATTCAGCCACTAGATGAAACGCAATTCCACACGACTTATGTTCGTTACAGCGTATTTACCTCCATTACCACATCCTCTCGCATTCATTGTAAAGAAAAATGTATCTCCTCATTTGATCTCTCCCCAAAATCACCATAGGTTTTTTCGACATATCACGTATGATGAGACAGCGGTTCTTTGGAACGTATTTCTTCGAGAAAGGAAATTTAGCTGAACAAAAAACACACTGAGGCAAATACGATGAGAAAAAACGAAGCTCTATAATCGTATATTGATTCAAATATTCATCAACGCACACTAATAGTAAAAATTTCGACTACTTGTTGGAACAAGATTGTTAGGGAATTCCATAACGTCGTTTATGCGCAAAGACATTTGCTCAATCAAATAATTATTTAGGCATTTTCATAATAAAAAAAGATAGGATACGAATTTAATTAGTACGTAAAAGATAGGATACGAATTTAATTAGTATTCTATTAAACAAATGCTAAATTTTACCTTGGTTTTTTCGATTTAATATCACGGCGATACCCCTCCCTCAAAGAGTCGACGTTATCATAAAATGAACTTGCTTTATGACTGTAATATCATTTTGTTGAACGATCTTTCGAGAAGAAGTAAACATGAACCACACGTATATTAAATGCTCGAAATTTTTTAATATATATTACTAGAATATATTATGCATAAGAGATAATCAATAACCATATATTGCATTTAATATCAATATGATAAAATTTCGATAACTCTTGAAGCTTGTTTGTCATTGAAAAGCTGTTTTTGAGAAAATAATTAAATCAAAATAATTAAATCCTAATGTGAAAATAATTAATTAAAACATTTCATTATAATTTTGATAATCCTTTTTACTTCAATGAAAATTTGTTTCTTTTTATTAAATAAAAAATAAGTATATATCATATTTTTTTCTATATTATATATGTATATAGCCATCTTTATTTTATTAATTGTGTTGTCACTAATTATTTAATTATTAATTTACAAAATCTATATTCTTAATTATTTATAACATACAATACAGTAAAACAATATTTATTTAAAGGAATCATTTATTATTCTCTTTATATTAACTAATTCAGTTTCTGTAATAATATGATTTGTTAAAGATCTTTATATTATGTAAAGGTCGTGAAAAAATCTATAAATAAATAAACAAATAAAATAAACAACGAAATATCAGACTGATAATAAAATTTCATTAAATAAATAAAATTTCTTAAACAATAGTAAATAAATTAAATTTATTAAATTAAATAAATTAAATTTCATTTATATATATTATATTTAT
>NW_017259187.1:1434380-1435002 GCF_001594045.1 Atta colombica
AATTATTAGAAATATGTTTATATTATGTACTACTGACTCCTATGACCGTTTAAAATTTTTTTTTTTGCTGCTGCTTTCTTATAATTATAAGGAAACAGCGCCAAAGTGCTTTTCATATAGATGTAAAAAAAAAGACGTGCCTCTATGAGGGTAAATTAAAAAATTAAAGTCTGCAATTATATGACAACTTGGTAAGCACTAGTTGACTCACACATACAAGTGTAAATAATACAAGTAATTTTGATTATTATCTAATAATATTTAATTTATGTTTAAAGCTTAATTTCTTCAGACCTAATTTTATCGGAATCACGTTAAAAAAAATTTTTTTAATTCAATTCAAGAATATATACACACCCAGAGATAGGTTTCTTCGATTTAAAGAAATGTTTCTTTACTATACGGTTAAAGAAAAAAATTTCTTCGATTTGAATGTTATTTAGTTGATTTAAACACTATTTTTTTAAATTAAATAAATTTATTTAATTTTTAAAAAATCATATTTAAATCAAAGAATTTTTTTTCAACATGTAGCAAGGAAACATTTTTTAAATTAAAGAGTCTTTTCTCTGGGTGCAATTAATTTTTTCAAAATTTTGACTATTTTTATACATTAATATAT
>NW_017259187.1:1435276-1442100 GCF_001594045.1 Atta colombica
ATTAAGTAAATATATTGCATTTCAATAGATTATTACAATTGAATATGTCATACATAATCGTTTAATAGTTTGCAACATTTTTTCCATTTTTAAGATAAAATCACGATTATTTATAAATATATTTATTGTACTGAAAATATTAAATTTTGTTTTGAAATATATGCTATTGGAACAAAATGTAAGATTAAAATATTAATATTAATATTTTAAATATTATAATATAAACTTTATTAATATATAAAATGTTTAATATATAAAATGTATATATAAAATGTTAGTAAAATTGATCAAATATTTTCTACTAAATTTCGAAAATCGAAATATAGAGATACTCTAAATTCTTAATGCGTATATATATATAATATAATATGATAATAATCATTTATTCACACATCACGAAAATGAATTAATAATCTTACGTTTAAATTTCTTTTTAGCATTATGGAGACACCAAATGGCAATGCCTATAACTTTCAACATTTTGTTTACATACATAGGAAATGACAATACCTACACTCTCAGAAGTCGCAGAAGTATGTATATCAAATCAATAATGTTTATCAAACATGTTTATATATTTGTATAATATATGCTATAATGTGATAATACATTTAATGGTCGTTTGAAAACCGTTTTGAACCTCAGGCATTAATAAATTGCTCTTATACTACTCCGGATATGATAGAATATGAATGTTATTTTAACTTAGCAAAAAAATTAGCTACCTGAATTACTACAAATAAATTGGACTTTTTAGTCCAAAATTAGTTCCTTATATGCTCTTATATTTTAACGAAATTTTACATAATATTGTCTAATACATTGTGACGAAAATATTATGTCGGATAACAATATTATATAAGCTTTTCACACATTTTTTGATAAAATAAATCATTTTCTAATATTCGACGAATGTTCTAATAAGAGCAAAAAATACGGATTTAAAAATGTAGAACTCCGTCACAGTTTAATGAAAAAAAAAACAATAAAATAATTAGATTTATAATTTACTATAAGTAAGAACAATTTAAATTCTAATATTTTTTGATATATATAACGAATCAAAAACTATTATAGTACTAATTAGAATTCTGAAACTTTTAAACAAAATAATTACATGTAAAATATTAAATTCACAAGGAATAAATAAAAAGAAAAAGATCAAACATCATTTTATCTATGAATATATTAAACTCGTTTTTAATAGACATCCAAATTAAAACATTTTAAATTATATATAATTATTTTAAAAGTATTTTAAAAGTTTTTGATTTCCATATTTTTAGTGTTTCTTTGAAAGAATGATGTTAGAGATGATTAAAATTCTAAAAATTCTAACAAAATCCTTTTACTCATAGATTAAATCCAAAATTAAAAGAATTTTTCGATCACTGAATCGAAATCTTCTGGATCAATGTTGTGTATATATAAAAAAAGATTTTTTTTTGTAATCTTAAATATCTTTTGGAGATTGTTTTGCGTTAACAAAGAAGAAAAGAATTAAATTGAAAAATATTATAATTTAAATTACTAAAATTATTTTACTTTATTTAGCCTGGCAAAAAAATTTTAAGAGAAAATATAGGAAAATTACACAGATTGAGACAAAATCCTGAAAATTATTTTTTTATAGATATTTATAATGGAACGTAGCATGAGATTTGTCTTAGAAATTCTTAGCTTTTTGTAAATATTCATAGTGGGACGTAGAGTGGCGTTGTTTGAGAACGAAGAATTTCTTGATTTTCCAAACAAACAACGCCACTTTATGTCTCGCTACAAATATAAAAAATTAAAAATTTCTAAGATCTCGTCTCAATCTATATAGCTTTTTAAAAATTTATTCGTCAGGATGTTTATCATCTTTTTATATTGCATTGTTTAATGTTGTTAAGCAACATCATGCTTTCGACTTTTTACTATTACAATGATAGAATTAAAATTGCACATTAAATAATCGAGTGATTCGTTCGAATCTATCAGTTAACATATAACATGGAAGAAGTACATTAAACGAAATTTTTTTCTGCGTGCTCCTTATTCTCCAAAATCATATACAAAAAAGAACGGTATTATTTCACACTACAAATAAGTACTTTTTGTATCTTATAATAAATCAAACTTTCAAAATCTTTATATAAATCTTATTATATGTGTTATTAGTATTTTTAATTTTCAAAACATATATATATTTACACACACACACACACACACACACACACACACACACACACACACACACACACACACACACACACATATATACATATATATACACACATATATATACAAGATTTAAAATTATAATTCGCAGATGACGTACTTGTCTATACTTATTTGCTCCAAAAAAAGACTTCATTTGTGCATTGCACTGGTAAAATTTATTTTTTTCAATAATACAACTATGTTGCACTGAAAAAGAATTATTCATTCGACTAAATTCTTTTAGATCATTTTTATTTCTTTTAGTAAAAAATGTATGTACTTAAGTTAAAAAGAACATGTTAGGTTTAAATATATACAATACATACTTCAATTAAATAAATAAGGACTAAATTAATAATCAAATAAAAAGTTCTTTTCCAGTGTGAAGATTTATATACAGCTCAAATGTATTAACTAATTCCAACTGTATGATATTACACAGAGAGACTTTTGCTGAATACAGAACATCTTATTTTGTTGAATTTCCAATATTTTTATGTGGAAAGTCAAAAATAACTGGCAACGCAGCAAAAAGTTTTAGCAATCCGTTTGATCGTCCTACAAAATTATTTTGATAGTCTGACAAAATTTAATCTCAGATCTAGCTAAATTTTTAAATCCTTCAGTAAAATCATTTTCTCCGTGAACATATCGAAAATAAAATAAACAAAATAATCAACCAGCTTGGATTAATAAAACCCAAATACAGATAAAATATAGATTAATAATAATTAATAATAATAAAACATATAATATATTACATGGAATCTTTCAATTATATTTCGCGTTACATTTCGAACAAATAAAGCTTATTATAAATTGTTGATTTCAAATCAATTTTTATTAAAAATAAACAACACATTTCAAATTTCTATTGGATTGTGAATTTCAACATTAACGATTTTACGAAATTATGTTTACCTAATTTATTACTGACTCTTATGACCACTATGATTCTGCAGTTTCTTAAATTATTATTTTCTTGTCACATTTGAAGAAGCAGCGACAATGTGCCATACCGTTCGTATAGATACGACGTCTAAGACTAGGAAATTAAAGTCAGCAATTATATACATTTGTAATTAGTAAGTATACATACTTGACATGCAAGCACATACGCACGACATAACATCTTTATTATACTAATTTAAATAACTACGAGACGAGCAAAGATGTTTAAATAAAACATTTAACAATTTTATAAAATAGTAAATATAATACAATAATGCATATCAGTTAAGAAAAAAAAGAATATTATGAATTATAATTTAAATAAAGTTCAAAATAAATACAATTCAATTAAATAAATAAGGACTAAAAAAGCTACGCTGGATCTAATACGTTGATACTTAATGAAATATTCTCTTTAAATATTCCAAATTCATTTCACTATAACTTTTTTTAGTGGTATATGTAACTTTATAATTTAAATAAATGGCAGTAATAGTTAATATGTGTTGCGTGTATGTTTAATTCCATTATATTTATATCACACTGATGAAATCGTCAAAAAATTTCTCGTTAAAATTATAGACATATGACCTTCCTAATATCTCGTTAAAATTATAGACATATGACCTTCCTAATATAATATGATCTTCCTAATAGGTGTAGTAAAAAGAAATCCATTATTTTTGCATGAAATTGAATTGAAAAATAATGGATTTCTTTTTACCACACCTAATACGATCTTCCTAATGATCGTTGATTTGAAATTATTAGTACAGTTTTTTTGTTTTGCAAACAATATCTAACAAATGATGTCTGATTAATATGTTTATTCACCTTTATTATTTATTTAATAATATTTAAGCTATACTTAAATCTACGAAACACATCTTGCGTTTGTTTTATAAAAACCAACATTTTGATAATATTATTATGGCTTCTAGTTTCGAAAATAAAATGACAAATTGTAATGTTATTAAAAAATGAACAGCGCGAGATATAGTGTATTTTTAAATTGTAGTTAATGCACAAATACGAAATAATAAACTGTTTAAATTTAATTTTGTTTAAATTTAATTTTGTTCAAAAATAACAACTGTGTACAATTAGCAATTACAGCTTACTTGTTAATTAACCAGTTCTTGAATATTAATGTAATGAGTTAAAATATTTGTCAATTTTATCCAAAAATGATACGTATAGAATTTATATAAAATATTTTCATAGATACAATACTTATAACAAATTATTGCAAGTAAACCACTATATACTATCGTCCAAAAATTTGGAGTTTTTCATAATTTTTAGATAAATCATGATCCTTTATCAATTATTGTATTTAAAAAGTAAAATTGACTTTCATTTTTAAACGTATATTATTATAATAATTTAGGATAGAGATAATATAAATTTTAGTATATTTACAATATTTATAAATAAGTTAAATTTTCTTTCGAAATTTAAAAATGTACCAAACTTCTCAGCAATAACATATATATTACAGGTAACTATAAATTAGTAACTATTCCCAAATTTATATTATTTCCAATATTTATATTATTTATATTAATTTATATTATTTCCAATAGTACGCTAAAATCAACATTTCTCAGATTTAACATTAAATTTACTATTATAATATAACAATTTGTAAATCATTACGTAGCTTTCAGTAAAAATTTAATAGTCTTGTGTTCTAGTTTTAATTTAGTATTATGGCAGTGGGGCCAAATGGAATTTGGCCTACACAATTGACGTTTTTCCTTATCATCCATTTTCTTTGATAATACCGACTCTCACAGAAGGTACGTATATACAATGTTTATTATTTAATTCACCAAACACATCATATTTGATGCGTGTGTTACATGATAATAATTCTGCAAAATGGAATGCAACTCCTGAATTCCAACGACTGAACGTTGACATAGCTAGCTGTCCTTGTCTAACAATATCATATAATCTTGCCAGAGGTAAGAAATCACAACAAAGCGTCTAATTTTTCATTAAATGGAGTATCTTTAAAAAATGAAATAATTCATACAATTTTATTAGGTGACATACAATTTTATTAGATATTATTAGGTGACAACACATCGATAGCAGAACTCCTTTCGCTCCAAGCAAATGTAACACGGAATCGTAGAATGTGGAATATTCGAGAAATACTCACAATCAGCTGCCGTGATTCCTTTGTCGGATCTTCTTACACTACAAACCAAGCATGCCTTATTACAGACATGTACGTATTATCAATATTTTCACATTTTTTTTCCCATGTGGATAATACTATTATGACATATTATATATATATATTATGACAATAAAAAATTATGATAATATATCACTGCTACATAACTGACAATGTAACGATAGATCAAACTGCGATAATTTTCGAATCATATCATCAAATCATCATTATTTTACTGTTGTTTTGTAATTCTATTCTACTGATTTAATGCTATTCAACTTATTCTATTGAGTTTCAATTATGCTTTTATCATACACACGATTCCTATATTGTTACTGTTTCTCATAAACTATATGATTATTGTTGTAGCTCATTATGAATGCAACATACAGAGCACGTATGGATCTCAGGAACGAGAGTTGCCTTATTTTCGCAGAGAGGCGTAATGGACAGACAAGAATAGAAAAGTTAATCTTAATCTTAATAACTAATCTTAATCAAATGATATACACCAACAACAAAGGTACTTTCATTGTCAGCGAGAGTAAAGTGGACAATGTTATTAGTGCGTGGTCGAAAAACAAATATCATAATTTCAAACGGTTCTTTACAAAAGATATAGGAGAAATGAAAATAAAGTTGTTGGTAATTAGTAATCCGGTGTATATAGTTAAAAAAGGTGTATATATAGTTAAAATAGTTAGTTAATAAAGACAAACATAATTTTTTATGCCTTATCTCAAAGCTTTAGGTGATATTCTAAAAATGAAATACGAAAGTGTGGCATGTAACCTTATGTGGAACAATTATCAGGAGCCGATGTTAGGATTTTATTAGACAACAATAATGTCCTAAGATAGTTCTAGAATCAAATATGGTAGTCGTTGGCATAATAATTAACTATAACTCAGAACTAACAGGAATAGTTACGATGTTATAAATTATTTATCCCGGACATTAAAAACTATTGATTTGGAAGTTATCATATTATATTATTTACCATTATATTATTTACTAGATAAATGTCATTAGAAATTTAATTGTTTATTTATTAATTAATACAAACATAAGTTAGTAATATTAACATAAGTAATTTATAGCGCATAGACGAATTATTTTTTTCGTTACAAGTAACAAATAAAAGTAATTAATTACAAATAAATAATTATTTTTTTCAATAATGATTTTTCCTCAACCTGTTAGAAATGACGTTTGACTTTCGCAACCCTGGTGTTACCGTTATTGTCATAAAAACTTCATAATATCATTATCAAAATATTATTATATCAAAATAAAAACGATAAAGGTAATGCATACTTTCATTCTCTGCTTTTAAGTTCTCATTTTCTCATTTACTGTTTCTCAGTATTATAATTTTTTAATGCAAATTTCATATTTATATAGAATGTAACTTACTTAAATGTGTCCATTGACATATAATAATCTGAAATAAATACATTAAATTAAATCTTTTTTTATC
>NW_017259187.1:1442200-1445073 GCF_001594045.1 Atta colombica
TGAATAAATTTCATGATATACATTATCCATATTTTAATGTTTTATACATGCAAATATATATGCACAAATATACATGCGTATACAGTGAATACAAAAAATATTCATATAACAAGTTTTTATAAAAAAAGCTTTATTTGCCGAATATAAATATTAATATTAAATTTTATACAATGAATACATTCTATTCTAATATAAGCAAACGAAGTTTGCACGTGAAGTTTTCCTGTTTAGAATTTTCTCCACTGTACGTATAATTTCCGTGCATGCAAATAATGCCATTTTTAATTTCCACTTATTTTAGAGATAATATATTTTATTTAAATATTACACATTTTGTAGTAAAATAATTTTGAGAAATAATTAATCTACTCCATTCCTTATAAATACATAAATATCTAATCAATCAGCGACAAATGTTCGTCAATTGACGTCAAAACCGATGAATTTGGAAAATATTACATTATATTTTTTGTCACTTAGATGACATTAGATTTTTAATTTTTTATTTATTAATTAATACAATTATTTTCGTCAATACGCTTCTGTCTAATTTGAATTTGTGTGACGACAAAATTAAATTATATTAATAAAATATTTCTCAATTACTTAATCGTTAAACGCGATAGTTGTTTCTAAATTTCAAAAATTAATCGTCATGAAGTATTGATGTTTTGTATTTTTTAGTAGATATGTATCAAACAAGCGTAAGTTTCATAGTTCCTTCAATTATGAAGCGGATAGAAATTTATTAGTGGCAATTTATTACTTCAGATACGATAAAATATGAAGATTACTTAAATTTAAAAAAAAAGGCATATAAAGGTATTTAATTATAACATATTATAAATATGTTATAATTAAATATCTTTTTAAAATTAATCTGGTTTCTTATGTATTTTTATATATAAACAAAAATTTATACAATACTGATACCTAGCACATTATTGTGATAAAGATATATCAGATCATAATATACTTTACAAGTTTTTTTATGCATATTTGATATTATTATTGAGAATTCAAGTTCTTTGAATATTCCAGAAAAACGGATTAATCCAGCAAAAAAATAAGCATTATGCGAAATCGGCTTTAAATACATTATATATATATTATATAGTCCAATAAAAGAAATAAGTACTACATTAATATATTCAAATGGAATATTCTTTTCCAATATTTATTTTATATAGCTCAAATGTATTCATTAGCGCCATCATTACGACATTACATGTTGAAAATAAACAAAGTAAACAACATTGAATTAATAATAAAAGACGGATAAAATATATATTGTGTGGAATCATTTCAATAATATCGCGTTTGTTTTCGAATAGACAAACTTTTTTATAAATTTGACTTTAAATAAACTTTTTATTGAAAATAAATAATGCATTTTAAATTTCTATTTATTTGTAAATTTCAAAAGCTAATAATGATTTCACAAAATTATGTTTATCAGTATGTTTATCGATTCTGATGACCGCTTTGATTCTAAAGTATTTTAAATACTTATATTAAAGTATATTAAATTGTTGTGTTCTTGTTATATTTGGGAAAAAACAGCATCTCAAAGTGCGCCATACCGTATAGTTATGACAGTAAAAATGTGTCTATAACGATGATTTGACTAAGAAATTAAACATTCTGCGATCATACAATACTTTTGCAACGCAATTGATAAGTAGAACACACACACATACTTGATATGCAAGCATACACACGACATAATATCTGTATTAATTCTAATTGAAACGACCAAGAGACGAACAAACAAGATGATGTGTTTAAATAAGTAAATCATTTGACGATTTAATAAAAAAGTATGATAATGCAGAAAACATTTTGATTCACAGAGTCATCATCAATTCGTAATTAAACATATAAGTAGTTAAACATATAAAGATAAAAGAATATACTACGAATTACATTAAATGAGGCTATAAATTAATACAATTTAATTAAATAATTGAGAACCGAGCTGCATCTATTGTGCTGATAAAATATTTTCTTTAAATATTCCAAATTATATTTTAGATCATTTTACTATGATTTTATTCGGTGGTATGATAACTTTATAGTTTGAATAAATGGCATCAACAATTATCAATTTTTCATTTTATCACCTTGTTTAATATCGTGAAATAATTCCTTGTTATAATACTAGAAGTCATATGTTCTTAATGTGATCTTTGATTCGAAACTATTTCCAATTATATATATTAAAAAATCACATCTATGGTCTCAACGAGGAATGACTTGACGATGTTAAAAGTGATTTAATGGAAAACTAATAATTGTAACTGCAATTACTTACAATTATAAAATTATTTTGCTTATTTACACATCTTAATTGCTTGTCTCTCAGTCCTTTAAATTAGCATATTTTTTGCTTTTCAAACTAACGAGCGTTATCTGACTAATTTGTTTATTTTTTATTATTTATTTAATAATATTTAAACCGTACTTCAATCTAAACATGTCTTACGTTTGTTTCATGGATACTGTTTCATGGATAACGTTTTTATAACACTATTATTACGGTTTCTAATTGTGAAAATTAAATGACAAATTCAACTTAATAGCGCATTAAATACACAAAGCGACATATGTTATATTTTTAAAATATACTTAATCCACAGAAACTTACGAAAATAATAAATCGTTTAAATTATGTTCTTAAATGGCAACTACAACTAGTAATAATTAATTTACTATTTAAACAAACAGTTCTTGAATATTAATAAATTAAGATATTATTGGGTTGTCCGTAAAGTTCGTGCCGACTAACCTATATAATTTAATAAATGTATACTAAAATTTAAATTTTTTGCGTTTCCATTTTCCTTCAACATCGCCACGAACTTTCCGGACAA
>NW_017259187.1:1445173-1477055 GCF_001594045.1 Atta colombica
GTTCCTTTATTTAAACAATCAAACTAAGAAATAGGTGATGTTATATACCTTTATGCGTCACACAGATTATCTACTAAAGAATATAATGTCTAAGAATATCCCATGATCTCTCAAAGAAGCGTTTCTATAAAATATAAAATAGAAGAAGTTTCTATAAAATAATAAATAAAAGTGTATATTATATTAGTAATAATGTATATTACATTAATGTTTAGCAATTAAGCAATTAACAGTAAAATAGAAATCTTCCCGAATGCGAGGACGAATACCTTTTTCTTCTTTTTTTTCCTTTTTTTCAATAAAATTAAATTTTAGATATATGATTTTAGATATATGATTCAGAATGTAGTAGATTCGCCTCGCATAAGGAAGACTGAATTTTTATAATAAATTATTAAAATTGTCAATTATTACTATTAAGATTAAACTTGTAGAGTGGAGAGTAGAGCTTACGCGGAGTCTTACTGCATTATCTTAAAGAAACAAGCACGAGTATAGGTTCAAACTTTGAGGAAATATTGATTGGTCCTGAAAGAACACTCCCATATTTATTTCCAAAATATAAAAGGAGTTACCAAAAGCAGAAACCTGCAGTCATTTTCATTCAATTCATTCAATTCATTCGAAAGGCAGAAGTAGAAATCTATTCAGTATAGTCGGAAATTAGTTAGATCAAGATGAGACTTATCCTCACGCTTTATCAGAAACACACTCGTATATTTTTTCTTTTCGCATTGTTCTATTTTTCTTATTAAACGAAAATACTGAATTAAATTAATTAAATTAATCAGTTGAAACCTAAATCTCTGCTCTGCATCTCATTCAATTACATACAAGTACGATACATGAGTATCCGAGGAGCTGTTGCGACTGTCGCTGCCAATAGCGTGGCCCCCGTTTTCCGAATTTTCGGAACATTGATAATTCTTTAGTATTACTTCCATGTCTACTAAAGGCAGACGAAGACAGCGAGAGAAGAGATTAAGATTTCAAATAAAATCAGCTCTTATTTCAAATCACGATTCTTTCCCTTATTTCCAAAAATTAGCGCAATTATTAAATCAAAACAAATCGGCAGATTCAATCCGCGAACGCGCTCTCAAGAAATTGGAGATCAATCTCACGTTTCCTAACTACAAGGACATCGAAAAGGCGATCCACGTAGATTCGCCTATAAGCTTCGTAATCTTTTTGGCACCGGGTTCAAGATTACCCTTCCGAATAATTATCCAATACTTCCCAGTGAATGTTCTTAACTGCACAACTTGATTGACTCCGATCACAGGATAAATTGCTTAAAATGCAATGACTCAAAACCGAAGAAAATTTCAACAACGACATACAAAGACATTTGTAATTTATATCAAAAAATAATTCGCATACAATTCACAATATATATGTTGATAGATACATTATTTATAACAGATTATTGCAAATAAACCTACCATAAATTACCGTTCAAAATTTTAAGGTGTTTCATAATTTTTAGGTAAATCATCCATTATCAATTACCTTATTTAAAACAGTGATATTTAATTTTATTTTTAAATGTATTCACATAATTAGAATAATTTATTATTGAGATAATATAAATTTTAGTTCATTTACAATGTTAATAAAAAAGTTAATTAAATTTACTTTCCAAATTTAAAGATGCATTAAACTTCTGAGCAGTGACATACATATTACATAGCTATAATATATTAACAATCATCCCTCAAACTTTAAATTATTTCAAATAGTTCACAAATATCAATCTTTTTTTCGGTCATCATTAAATTTACTTATAATATAACAATTTATAAATTATTACGCGTAATTTTTAGTAAAAATTTAATAATCTTGTGTTTCAATTTAGCATTATGGCGAATGCATCAAATAGCAATTCTTACACCACTGAGGTTCTACCTTATATTACCATTTGACGCCACCAACTCTCTCAGAAATCGCAGAAGATATGTACAATGCTTATTATTTAATTCACCAAACACGTTATATTTGATGCATATGTTATATGATAATAGTTCTACAAAATGGAATGCAACTTCTGTTCCACGATGTAAAAGTCGGTTAGCTACCCTTATCTAACTATAATCTTGCCAGAGTAGGTAAGAAATCACAAAGCGTCTAATTTTTTAAATGGAGTATCTCTAAAAAATGAATAATTCATACAGGATTAAATAACTACACATTAGTAGTGCAATTCCGTCATATCGCTGTGAAAATTCAGATTACTGAAATTATAAAACACGACATATTCGAGATGTACTCACAACTAGCTATCATGATTCCTTTATCATCGGATCTACTTACGCCACAAAATCATACGTGCCTTATTATGGACATATACTTTATCAATATTTTCATATCCACATAGATAATACTGTATGACAAAATGGTATGATAATATGTCACTACTACATAATTGACAAGGAAATGGTAGATAGCAAACTACGATAATTTACAAATCATATCATCAAATCACCATTACCTTACTGTTACTTTGTAATTCTATTCTATTGATTTAATACTATTCAACTTATTCTATTGAGTTTCAATTATGCTTTTATCACACGATTCCTATGACATTGTTACTGTTTCTCATAAATTTGATAATTGTTGTAGCTCATTATGAATGCAATGTACAGAGCCTCAATGTACAGAGGCTATGGATATTAGGAACGAAAGTCACCTTATTTTCACTAAGATAGGTAACGGACAAACAAAGACAAAGATAAAAAAGTTAACTGATCCTAATCAAATAATATCCAACCACAAGAGCATTTTCTTTGTCAATGAAGATAGAGTGGACCTTGTTATCAGAGTGCGTGTCAAAAGTCGAAAAACTATTAACACAGATATCATAACTTCAATGCAAACGATCCTTTATGAAAGATATAGAAGAAAAAAAGATAAAGTTGTTGGTAATTAGTAATCTGCTATATACAGTTAAAAAAAGACATATAAAGACAATCAGATAATATAACTTTTATGTCTGGCTAAAGCTTTAGATGGTATTCTAAAAATGACAAACGTGTGGCGTGTAATCTTATATGGGATGAATATCAGGAGCCGATGTTACCACGATTTTATTAGAAGACAACAATGTTTCGAGATACTAGAGTCAGTAGTAGCCGTTGGCACAATAATTAATGATAAGCCAGAACTATTGACTCAGGAACAGCGTTACGATGCTGTAAGTTATTTGTCCCGGTTACTAAAAATCATTAATCTTGAAGTAATCATATTATATTATTTACCATAGATAAATATCATTAGAAATTTAATTGTTTATTTATTATTACTTAATAAAATTACTCAATCCGTTTCTGTCAAATTTAAATCTGTAATTTCTATATAAGTTGAGTTATAATAGTGAAATCTTTCTCAAGTATTTAATCATTGAATGAAACAATTGCGCCTAAATCCGAAAATTTAAACATACCGAAATATTGATATTCTTTAGTTGTCCGTTTTTCAGAATCTGTACGATAGAAATGAGTTCCATTGTTTCTCTACTTTGGAGGATTTATTAGCGATACTATTCCGGATCAGACGGTATACGAAGGTTACTTCAATGTAGCGGAAATGATGCGTGTATTATCATTTGCATTATAACTAAATGTCATTTTAATATTAAACTAGGTCATTATGTTTACATACTCTCATATGTAAACAGAAATTTATGTTATCTAGCACATTATTGTGATGAAAACGTCACATCGAATTATAATACTTTATAAGTACCTTCTTTAACGTATTTTTTATAAATTAATGAGGATGTAGAGTTCTTAATATTCGAGAAAAGTTCTAACAATTAATACCTTTGGATTTAAAGATATAGAATCTTGCTACGTTTCCTTGAAACAAAAATTGTTAAAGTAACTAATTCATAATTTATATATCATAAATTCATAATTTGATTACTTTAATTAAATGCAATTTAAATTCTAATTTTTCGATATAAGTAGAATTCTGAAAGAGATAACATAATTAAATAAAAAATTTTGTGATTAAAGGGAACAAATAGAAAGAAAAATTCCATACGTCACATTTTTACGTACTTAGGTAAAATGTGACGTATGGAATTTTTATATTAAATATGTAATATTAAATATGTAAGACTCATTTTCATTAAAAAGGTGAAATTAACAAATTACATTTTACTGAATAGAATTAATGATTCTTAAATATTTTTGATTTTCATATTTCTAAATTTTTTGACAAAGTAAATTCCAAATTTTTTAACAATTATTCTCCATTATCAAATCAAAATTTAAAATTGACGGAATTCTTAGTTCGCTGTAATTTTCTGAACAAAAATTGTATAAAAGATCTTTCTTTGAAATTTTAAGACGTCTTTAAAAATTTTTTTAGCATTAACTAAATATTATATTGAAAATTATTATAATTTAAATCATTCGCATAATTTTATTTTGCTCGTCTACTTGCTTGTGCTTTAAATTATCTACAATAGTTAAACACTTTTAGGGGAAAGTAAGAGGAAAGCAACAGTTTTTATGCGTTACTTTCGCCGTTAATTTTTATATTAACAATTTGATAATAATCTTGTATTCTTTATGACTGGAACATTGATAACTATTTCAACACTAAGGTTGTGCTAAAATTAAAAAATATAACTTAATGTAACTTAAATAACGCATCGATAAATTTTTTTAAATAAATAAAGATAATTAGTTACAAATAAAGTTATTTTTTTAATAATAACTTACATAATGACCCGTTAGAATTAACATTTGACTTTTCTAATCTTCTTGTTACCATCATAAAAAATTTGCAATATCATTATCAGTTGTAATTATAATTAAATAATGATAATAGCTGAGATATCAAATTCTCGTTTATCATTTCTCAATGTTATAACTGTATAATACAAATTTCACATTCACATCAAATGTGACTTATATGAATTTGTCCAGTTATATGTATTAATTTGACGATATTAAATTAAACTATCTTTTATTTCTTGTTAACAAAATCCTTTATAAGATGTAATGTATATACAGTTCGTATAACAACGTACAATACATGTATAATCTTACAATAACTCGAACATAATATTTTCATATAAATTTTGTTATACACATATTAAACATTTTGATGTTTTCAAAATAGTATGCTTATGCACCAGCATTTTGCAATTTTTCGCAATAGTTAACAAGATATTAATTACTAAATAAATTAATTACTAAAAATTGCCAAATATTGATCTTAATAATTTTTTACTCAAATACTATCAACTTTATAGAAAAACTGCGAGAGACTAAAATCGTTTATTTTCTTCTCACAGAACTCTAAGAATTTTTTCAGAATTTTTTATCAACTTTTTAGTACTGCATTTTCTTATGTTTACTAACACGAAAACATATTAAAAAATTCTAAAAAAATTCTCAAAACTTTATAAGAAGAAAATTAATGATTTTATCTCTTACAGCTTTTCTATAAAGTTGATAGTATTTGAGTAAAAAATTATTTAAGATCAATATTTAGTAATTTTCAGTAATTAATATCTTGTTAATTATTGCAAAAATTGCAAAATAGTAGAGAACTTTTCGACTCAGTTTAGTCCGCTCTACACAAAAGCGAAACTTTCGCAAAACTTGGCAAAAAGCTTTCGGGGCACCCTGTATATACACAGTGAGAATAAAAAGAACAAAATTTTTATTTTGTTCTAATTTTGTACTTTTTGTTCTCACTGTGTGAAAAAAACTTTATTTGTAGAAAATTTTGTACTTTTTGTTCTCACTGTATGAAAAAAGCTTTATTTGTAGAGACATACATATAGCAATTAGCTGTTTTATACGTTTTGTTCTAATATAAAAGAGCGAGTATTGAATGTGTTTCTGATTTTAGAAGCTAATTTTCTTGATTGTACGAATAACTTTTGTGCATCCATAAGTAACGTCATTTTAAATTTTCTCTAATTTTAAAGATAATATACATTATTTAATTACTACTCTTTTTAGTTCAATAATTTTTTAAAATGCATAGTTACTTACTTTATTTTTTAGTTTACTTTATTTTTATAAATAAATAAATATCTATATAATAATAATTTAGCTCAAGAAATGACCATTAATTAATCGATGAAAAATTATTATGAAAATATTACATTATATCTTTTATCAATATATAAATGTTGGATAGATAACAACAATTCTAATAATAATAAATAAAAAAATTAAAAGTCGGTGAATTTTTAATTTTATATTTATTAATGATTTTATTTTTATTAATGACAATTGTTTTTATCAATCCATTATTAATAACCATTAACAATAACGGAAATCGTTTACGTAAATCGCAATATCGGCAGCGAATGTGTTTTTTAGTTCCTATTTCGTCAATTTTATTATATCACAACAAATGTAAAATTAGTTAATGAAAGATAGAAGATATCATTATTTATGAAAAAAATATCATTATTTATGAAAAAGATATCATTATTTATGAAAAAGTAATAAAAGAAATAAAAGATATGTACTTTGTTTGAATGTTTACATTTTTTGTACGTTTCTCTGTATTTCCCATTTCTCTGCACAAATTTATCAAAATACTGAAACATATAAAACGATCTGTACAATAAAATATGTATGTACTTAAGTACATATCAAACAGACCATGTTTAGCTTAAGCTGGCGGAACACGATTTTTTTCTGGCTAGATTGCTTCCTAAATTAAATTTTTTGTCATCATATTGGCTGCTAACATTATCAAAACCATTATACTCGATGTTAACATTGTCAAAACAATATGGTGATAAGATTCTAATCCAGCTTAAAACCTAGCAGAAACATAAGCACCATACTGTGCGCGTAACACGTTATACACTTCCATAAAAGAAATAAGGATTAAATTAATATATCAAATGTCAAATGAAAAATTCTTTTCGTTAGAAGATTTATATATAATTTAAATGCATCAATTAGCTCCATCATTACGGTATTACATGTTGAAAATAAACATAGTAAGTAACAATAATGACTTAATAATAAAAGACGGATTAATAATAAAATATATATATTATATGGAATCATTTTAATAATATCGCGTTTAATTTTGACTAGACAAAACTTTTTATAAATTTGTTTTTATAAATTCGGCTTTAAATCAATTTTTTGATAAAAATAAATAATGCGTTTTAAATAATAAATAATGCGTTTTTCAATTAGTTTGTGAATTTCAAAGCTGTGAATTTCAATGATCGCACAAAATTATGCTTATCTGTTACTGACTCCTATGACCGCTATGATTCAATTTCTTAAATTATTGATACATTTGAAAAGAAGTAGAATTAAAGTGTGCCATATCCTCTTTTGTACTAAATTATACTGGACAACCGTCGAGGTTATAAAAAGTTAGCAGAAGCTATGAAAATATCGAAAGAAAGTATTTATCATATATTGACTGAAGAATTAGATATGCGTAAGCAAATCGCACGTTGGGTTGGGTGCCGCGCTTGCTCACTGTAAACCAAAAAACACATCGACGATCGTTATGGCAAAAGTTCACGAATTGCGCTTCGAATTGATTGATCACCCACCGTATTTATCAGATCTGATTCCTAGTGACTTTTTTCTGTTTCCTAGACTCAAAGTTTGACTCAAAGAATAGAGATTTTCATCAAACGAGATCATTGCATCCGTAGAAGCTTATTTTACAGAGTAAGATGCAAACTATATATTATTTGAATGGGTTAAAGGGACGGAAACATAGAAAAAGTATTGATTTAAAAGGAGATCATAATGAAAAAAAAATCAATTTTAAGGAAAAAAATACTTGTTTCTATATTAGGTTCAAATAATTTTTAAATGACTCTCGTAGTTTTGCACAATGGAATGCAAATCTTCTTTCGTAAGATGATCAACGTCAACGATGTAGCTAGCGGCCTTTGTCTAATTACAGCATCATTTAATCTTGCTAAGTAAGAGTAAGTAATTGAAACAGAGTGGCAGATTTTTCACTAAAAGTGAAATATCTTCAAAAATCTACAACTCATTAATACAACTCAGTGCATGGATACACGTTTTCAAGGCAGGAATCGTGGTTTGATACGACATAGAATTTTAAAGAAATATTATCAGCAATTTGTTACGATTCTTTCATCATCGGAATTGATTACACTGCAAAGCCACATATGTCTTATAATGGACTTGTACGTTATATTGATATTTTCATATTTTTATGCGCAAGAGAACGATAATACCATTATAATACTAATACAAGGGAGACAAAAGAATGGAAAAGTTTAAAAAAGTGAAATAAAAGTTTAGAAACTTTAAGTGATTGATTTTAATTACATCAAAATATAAAGCATAATGTACCTAGTCGTATCGATTATTGTATACAATCTGTCAATATTGCAAAAAATATCTCTTATCTTTGACTCATCTTGTAACGAATAAAATAGTACAAACTGTGCGATAAACTGCGCATTTTTTTGATGACTAATGATTTATTATTATCTAACTATTATTTTAATTCGATTCATTTATTCATTCAATTTATTTTATTAAATTTTTTAATAATGCTTCATAAACTCGTTTAATATTATCGTATCTAATAAACGCAACTATTTCTGCTCATTGTGAATACAACGTATAGAGCACCTATGATTATCAAGAATCGCATTATCTTCGCAGAAGCCGATAGAGGACAGAGAAGGATAGAAACGTTAATTGATTCTGATTCAATGACATGCTCCTTCATGGGCAAATTTTTTGTCAGTGAGAGTAGAGCAGGTTATCAAAGTGTCAAGAGTCGCAAAGAAATACCCCAGATCATAAGCGATGGAAATTATTCTCCATGAAAGTTTCAGTAAAGATAGAAATGGAACTATTAATCATTAGCAATCTAGTATATTGTTAAAGAAATGATATAATCGTATAATTTTGTCGTATGTCCGATCTCGCAGTTTTAAGTGGCGTTCAAAAGTGAGAAATGGAAAAATGGCGCATTATATTATGCCGGAAGAATATCCGAAACCGATGTTATCATTCAACAATTTCATTAGACGGTTCAATATCAGAAAATAATTCTAGAATTAGAACTAGTAGCTATTAGCACATTAGATAACTCCAACACAATACTATTAGTCCCAGGGTTACATCAGTTCTGTAAGTTATTTGTATACTGAGAAAAAAATATAGTTAATTTTAATAAATATTTTAATAAATATTTAGTTCAATACTACCAACTAAACATTTACATTTACAGTAAGCAAATATTTGTTCAATAAAAAAAATGATTGTTAAATCAAATTAACATTTCTTGTAAATAAATATATCTTTAAATAAATATATATATCTTTATATTTAATAAATATTTAGTTGGCAGTATTGAATTAAATATTTATTAAAATTGACTATATTTTTTTTTTCAGTGTATCAATCATAAAATAATATCAGAAACCACAGATATAAAAAATAATCCCAATAATCTTTAAATTAATGCACTATAATATCCTATCAATTATTTAATCATTAAAACAATTGTGTCTAATTTTAAGTGTCACAATTTAAATATCATGAAAAATTAATACTCTTTATGTATTTCAATATCTAATGGACAAACGTCATCAATTCTATAGTTATATAGTTATTCCAATCATGGAGCAGGCAAGCAATTTATTAACAATACCATTCCGAACAGACAGAATATAAAGATTGTTTTAACTTAGCAAAAAAAAATTAGCCTGAATTACTACAAAAAAATGACTTTTTAGTCTTATATTAGTTCTTTATACGCTCTTATATTTTAACGAAATTTTACGTAATATTGTCTAATACATTGTGACGAAAATGTCGTATCAGATTACAATATTATATGTATAAAATTTTCACTCTCATTTTTTTGATAAAATAAATCAGTTTCTAATATTCGACGAAGTTCTAATAAGAGCAAAAAATATGGATTTAAAAATGTAGAATTTTGCTACAGTTTAATGAAAAAACACAATTAAATTCATGATTTATTTTAAGAACAAATTAAATTCTAATATTTTTTTTTATATACAACAAATCAAAAATTCTTATAGTACTAATCAGAATTCTAAAACAGAGTAACAAAATAATTACACGGAAGATATTAAAAGGAAAAAGTTCAAACATTTCATCTTCTTTTTATTGTAAATACATTAGAATCGTTTTTAATGAAAACATCTCAAATTAAAACATTTTAAGTTATAAATAATTATTGTATTTAAAAATTTTTTATTTCCATATTTTTAGTGTTTCTTCGAGAAAGAATGCCGGATGTTTACATTCTAAGAATTCTAACAAAATCCTACTTATACTCGAGATTAAATCCAAATTGAAAGAAGTTTTCATTGAATCGAAATCTTCTGGATCAATGTGTGTATGTAAAGGAGATTTTTTTCTTTGAAATCTTAAAATATTTTTCGGAGATTATTTTAACTAAGAATTAAATAGAAAAATATTATAATTTAAATTACTCGTATAACAAAAATGACTTTATTTTACTTGCTCTGGCAAAAAATTTTACGAGAAAATATAGGAAAATTATACAGATTGAGACAAAATTCTAGAAATTATTTTTTTATAGATATTTGTAATGGAACGTAGCGTGAGATTTGTCTTAGAAATTCTTAGCTTTTCGTAGATATTCGTAGTGGGATGTAAAATGACATTGTTTGACATTGTTGAAGGCGGAGAATTTCTTGGTTTTTCAAATAAACAACTCTACTTCTCGCTACGAATATCTATAAAAAACTAAAATTTCTAAGATTTCGTCTCAATCTATTTATAAAACAGCTTTTCATAAAAATTTATTCGTCAGGATGTTCATCACCTTCTTTTTACATTGCATTTTGTGTGTGTGTGTGTGTGTGTATGTGTGTGTGTGTATGTGTGTGTGTGTATGTGTGTGTGTGTGTGTGTGTGTGTGTGTGCGTGTGTGTGTGTATGTGTGTGTGTGTGTGTGTGTGTGTGTGTGTGTGTGTGTGCGTATGAGTGTCATGTGTACATGTACAGAGAGCCCAATGTTAATGCATTAACACGATAAAAAAATTTTATTTAAAAATGTAGTACTTTTACTAAAACATTTTACTTACAAAATGTTTTTTAAATATTTACATACGATTTTTCTTGATCAAATTATGCAACTTTGAAGTTAATTCTGCAATACTTACAACTAACATCAAAATTCGTAAGAAAAAATCGTAAGAAAATTTTTAAAAAAGCATATTGTAGATAAAAGTTTCATACTGTTTCTGTAAGAGAATTAAATTTTTTTAGAAAAAATTTTTTATCAAATTGCAGAATGTTGAAGATAGACATAATTTTAAGAAACATAACATTTTTGTAAAAACTCATGACTAAATCCCTAAGGAGATCCTCCTTTAGGATCCCCTTAAGACGATAAATTAGAAAATTGCCACATTTTAATACTAATAAAATAAAATAAAATTTAATAATAATATCATAATACATTGTTAAATCTGTAGTGTCAAATCTATTTAATCTAAAATTTAATCTAAAATGAGTCACTGCTTCTTCTAAAATCGTTATTTTATACTAAAACAATGATTATATTTGACACTATATAAAATTAAATTTGATACTCAATTTGACATGATATGAGTATCAAATTTAATTATCGTTTTAGTATAAAATAACGATATAATTGAATTGGAGCAGTGACGACTCAGATTAAATTTGATACTATATTATAATATTACTATAGATTTAATAGTGCATTATTATTATTATTATTATTATTATTATTATTATTATTATTATTATTATTATTATTATTATTATTATTATTATTATTATTATTATTATTATCACAGCCTTATTGTAACAGTATATCAGTGTTCTAATTGACTATAATATATTGATTCTAACACGTAATCTTAAATACCTATAAAAATCTTTTTAAAATTTATTATACACTGTTAAATCTATAGTGTCAAATTTAATCTAACGTGAGTCATCACTGCTCCTACTAAATACAATATATCGTTATTTTATATTAAAACAATGGTTATATTTAATATTATACAGTGTCAATTTAACACTATATAATGACAAATTGAATACAATATAGTGTCAAATTTAACTATCGTTTTCGTAAAAAACGATATATTTAGGAGTAGCAGCGACGTTAGGTTAAATTTAACACTATAGATATAACAATGTATACTTGATTGCGTGTATCTAACAATTTGTGATATCAATCATTATACTATCATTCCAAAATAACAATACAATTTTAAACATAAATAACATTCCATATTGAACAATAAAATTATACGAGCTTGATCTCGGGAAATTCGCAATAAATACATAATATTCACAATTAAATAAATAAAGAAATAATAATCAATACGATTCTAAGACGTGCATAGGTATTATTATGTGCGAACAATTTTAGAGAATGGTTTGAGGAAAAATTTCGAAGAAAAAAAGTCACAATCAACTATGTATCTTGACAATAAACTATGTATCCTGACTTTAAAACCTTTCAATTAAGCTAATCTTTTATTTAATCTTGCTGCTACAAATAAGAAATTCATTAAATACGCCTAATTCTCTTCGCGGAATTTAAAATATCGTACTAGTATTTTTGCAACCATAGGGTTATGCGTACAGTGACCATACATCTTTTATTACAAAGGACAGTTTTTTATTTTAGCTGTCTTTTAGATTTATTTACTTTTTCGAAACTCAATTTTGTCTATTATTTTTCCAATATTGTTCTTTATTTCGACATTAAAGAAAATTCTTTTCTAACTGTGAGAAAATCCAACTTAAAATTGAAGCTTGCATTTATATAAAATGCAATTTTTAAATAAATTATTTAGATTTTTATGATTTTTTTTTAAATAATGACGTAATTTAAAAAAATACATCCGTCAGAAAAATATAAAAGCTTTCTTTAATTTTTGTTGAAAAATATGTAAAAATATATAATACATAAATGTAATATAATAAAAATATACGATAGAATAAGAATGTATATGTATATATACTATATTTATAGTCATATATGCATATATATACTATATTTATAGTCATTCGAACATTCGCGCCGAATTGATTTTCAAAAAATATATATGTTATGAATTATATAAATATAGATAAATACAATTTGTTTTTGTTAACTTCGTCTTTATCAGCTTCTTGACAGTCACAAACTAGTTTGAGAACATGTAGGGACAAAGTCTTAAAATTTTCAGATGTCCTTTATTTTTTTTAACAAAATATGATCATCGCATTTTATACAGCGATACGATGCTTATAGACTGATGTCTGGATCGTAGTCTCTTATACATACTCCCATTTCTGCGAAAGGAAAAATGATGATATATTCAAAATTTTTTAACTCACTGCAATCGCAATTGCGACTTCTTCGTTCTCGAATCTGGTGTCGCATTTATATCACACAATGACAAGGTATGTAGCTTTCATACACATAAGAAAACAAACCATCTACTTTCTACTAGAACAATGGATTGTGTCAGCAATTTACTTCTTTACTAATTTATTATTATCTCAATTTTGTGGCCTTGTCATTAATATCTTTTTCGTTACCGCCTCTAATTGCACTTTAATCTCAATAAGTGTATTTAGTGCTCAATAGTATAATGAATATACCTACTATTTCTATTTCTATTTCTCTTTAACGTGATTGCAGCTGATTATAAACGCAATGTTTTCATTATTTAACGTAGCAACAATACGATTAAAAAGAAAAAATGCGAGTTGTTTTGCCCTCATAAATGAAAACACCGAACAACACAAATCATCGGCTATACTAGATGTTTTATCGAGGGGCAATTTCTTTATTAGCAATGATGAATAGGGAGAGTGTACACCAAGATACGAATCGGTCCATTCAGTTTTACGAAAGCAATGCAAATGTCACTTGTCTATTATTATTTTAACAATATCATCGATAAAAAAAAAATGAACATCTACTCAAATCAGTAATCAGTTAAAAATAATGATATAATTAATAAGAAATAACAATTAAGAAATAATAATCGCGAAATAAAATCTATCGAATGTAGTACATTCTACCACTGCTTTCGTTTACTTAATAAATAATTGTAAATCATAACCATGTTTTAATTGAAAAACGTTTTTATTCCATCACAATATTTGTAAGATTCTTTGCACTTTTCTTTCTCGCACTTTTAATTTTTTATACAACTTTGGTAGAAAATACGAAATGGACTTATCTGAAAAATCGCTATCATGACATCCCCCTTCCATTCTTATAAATTTAATTGTAAGGATTTATACATATATTACGTGCACAGAAATTGAAGCAAAAAATGAAAATGTTCCGAAGTTTTTCCATATCGCGACTAAGTCACTTTTTATCAATTGTGATTAAACTCAAAAATTCTACTTTAATTTTAGATCGAGTTTGTTTTGTTACATCTCTTATTACATCAGAAAAAATTTTTTTCCTAACTTTCTTGCGGTAGTACAGAAAATTATTTCACAGTACATGTCAGAACAAATGTTACCGTGAATTCTGGCTTTTCGATGTAATGTTATAAAACTACGATAACTTTTGGGATAAGTTATATGCAACATGAAATTACTTCAGTTTTAGGATACAAATTAGTAGTTATAAACTAGCTCAAAGTTTCGTGCTTGCCGTGGGCCATAAATATCACAAGACGAAGCAAGAAGAACGACTGGTACAATGTAATATAAGGAATGCATCAAAGAATTATTTAATTATTGCAAAATTTTAATTAAGTCTGGAAAATACCCAGTAGTAAATAATAAAATTTTATTTATTACAAAATTTTTATTATTTTCGTAACTATTCATATAACTCTAAAAATTTCATTAAAAGTTTTTTCTGATATTTTAATACTAAAAATTAAATAGGTTAATATAATAAATTAAGAGTCTAGAGACACACATAAAAGATCATTTTATATTCCTCCCAAAGCTTTTAATTAAATATATGAAATATATGAAATATATCTTATAAACATAGAAAACACATTTTATTTTCATAAGATAAATTTATTTGTTTAAGCAAGACAGCAGTTTCTATTTCTTACAATAAATAATACAAAGATCCTCTTCTGTCTCCTTTTCTATTTACTGCATTTGTCTATTTCTACAATCATTTGTCTATTTCTATTTCTCTCGATTCCTTATCTAATGAACTCGTGTATGTGACAAGATTATTAATCAACATTTATAGCAAGATATCTCTCATTTTTTATCATATATAGAAATCTCTTCTGAAAATCATTCTGTATATATTATACTTTAATAATTATATATATTTATTATTAAATATTATTATTATATAAGTATTTTAATGTTTAGCCTATTTTCTTTTCCAGTTTGAATAAAATTTTGTTGAATTAAAGAATAAATAATATCTCGTTGTATGATTTTCACTCGTAAAATTCAATTCTTAGAACACAGAATCTTCAGAAATCATGAGCATCTCGATATTCTCACTGACAATAGTTAACAGCAAATTTCATGAGAAACTGCCCTACATATCTACTTATTCGCCAATTCTGGCACGTTCGGTATACTACATAAAAAGACAGTCGCGTCCGGCAGGGAAAAGAAATCACCATTCGTCCGGTACAACCGAGGTGGAGGTATATTTGCTGTGGTATACGGAATCCAGTTTGAATTTCACGTGGCTGTTTTACAACACGCGTGACCGTAAAACGTCTGCGGAGAGAACTCGCACGTGTATACAAAGATCGCACGTACTAGGGATCTCAAGCGCGCGGAGCACGTTTTTCCATTTCTGTTTCTTTTGGTTCGCACCAACATCTGTGTATTTGTGTTGGAACCCGCTTAAGTGGTACGTATCGACGTACCAACCCTCTTTGACGCGATCTAAAGAGAGTTTGAAAATTCTAGAGGCCAGACCGAAGAAATACTGCGTACTTGCACGTGGTGAGACTTGTAAAACGTTTCTCTATGGTGACCTCTATTTTCAAATATTCTTTTCGTTCTAATATTAAATTGATTATTAAATAGTGATACATTGTCATTCAAATATCACGATCATTAATACTCAATAAATAAAACATAATTTTTACATAAACAAAAACAAAATGGCTAAAATTTAAAAATTTAAAGCAGCTTCCCTAAATGCCTCTTGAATATTTTTACGTTCAAACTTTCCCAAAATATCAAAAGAATCAATGTTTTTTTCATCTAAAAAAAAAAAATGCAAAATTTTTTTATAACACGATTGTGTTATAAACGATAAAGAAGTAGAATATTACAAGAATAGAATTTACGTTCACATGATCGACACTTCAAAACTTTTCAAGTTCTTAGCATTCCCCTTTGCAGTTTCACTCGCCTGTTGGCACCCACGGAATTTATCACCTTTCTTTCATCCATCCACCCTCTGAACTTCTTGAACCTCAATCCGAGATACAAATGGGAAAATAAGAATCTCTTCGAAAGGAGAAATCAGAGAAATCAGAGAAGAAAGAAAGTACTAGAACTTCTAGAATATTATTTTCCATTAATTAATTAAATAAAATCCCGAGTGTGTCATCTGTCATAATCGTTTCATTACCTAATGAATAGTCATATAGTAGAATGCTCCACTATTAAACTAATTAGATTAATATCATTCTCAAATTACTGAGTAATTTGAAATTAAATTGGAAATTAATATGTAGCTTTCCGTCTTTTACTAAATCATCGACTATACTAATTATCTGCTACGTTTTCTCAAATCCAACATGATTCTTAATCATCCTTTTGATAACTTACATATAAATCATCTACTAAAGAATTCTCTCTGCAGTAAAATATTATCGTGACAATGAAACGCTCCAATATTAAAACAGATTAAAAGCGTTTGAGTGGATAAAAAAATTCTTTTGCGTCTTTCAGAGAATTAAAAATATTTTACCGAGTTAAATGTCAGAGCAAATATAATTTTAATCAATGGTTAAAAGAATGGTTAAATAGAAAATATACAATATACACATACGTACACGGAGAGAATTTTTTCTTAGAATTTACTCTATAAATATGTACAGTCGTGAGACAACATTATATTTCAAAGAATTTTAATGTAAATCTCTTTTTTATTCATTAATAAAATTGCAATAAAGTATAAAATAAGTTTGATCAATTTTACTGAAGTACATGGTAAAAATCTTTAAAATATTATATTGTACCATAATTATCACATTTTGAAGGTAAATTTTAAAAGAAAATTTTCTCCATGTACACATACATACTAACATTCTAAAAACTACTAATTAAAACACATCTGGCTTGCAAAACTTAATTATTATAACTGGGTAGTTTATCTTGGCGATTCTTGCTTAAATATCAGCTTTTACCTCTTTGATTTAAGGTCATCCTTTTAGATGATATATTTTTATGATAATATCCAACGATAAATTCTTACCTTAAGCTATTACAGCGGATACCAGGATGTAAACGCGCAACACTTAAATCATACTGGTGCATTAGGAAGATATTTAATCATTAAAATATCGTGTAGAGAGTTGCAGGTGCGGTAAACGGCATTAATGCAATTGACCCACGTAATGCGCGTTCGTAGAATACATAAATAGAAATCTGTACAAGTAGAAATATGCTGCGTTAAAATCTCAAATATCATTTTTCTAAGAAAAATGGACAAGCCGCTGCCAATGAAAAGCATTAAAAAGATCCCCGAGAAAAGAGATGGATTTTTGAAAAGAAAAAAAGAAAATAGGATAGGTATCATTTCACGCGCGTCGATAAAATTCCGTCTCGGAGCAAAGAAGTACGTGGAACTTCTCACCAAGTCGACCCCGACGACGACTTCAATTTAAGACGATCGTATTTCCGTGGCACCAAACGCGGTTCCGATGGTGATAAATCGATCGGAACCGCTGATCCGCGCATTCGGCGCAGATGTGCTGTAACGGGGCGAGAAAGTAATCTGTTATCGGCACAAAATTAGGAGTGCGACCGCGAATTCGGTGGAAAATCGTAACTCTTTTGTGAAATCGCTAATCTCGCTAATTATACAAATGCGTTCGACAGGCAAATAGATTCGGATAAAAAAAACTTCAACTTACATTATTATGTATGCAATATACATTATCGTATAGCATAGATCATTCTGGCAATATTGCAGCAACATTATAACATTCCAGCAAAATTGCAGTTGCAACAATGTGCAAGTTTCTGTGCTGTATGAGACGTAATGTCGCATAAAACTGCAAGTCCTAATACTTTCAGTATTCCGCCTTATATGTGTAATTATTATGTTCAATATATATTTTGTATACACAAAAACATATTCTATTGCTAAAAAAATGCAATTGCTTAATTTATTTTCTTCTTTTTTAGTAATATATCTTCAATGAAGAATATTTTCTTGATAATAATGTTAAAATATATTACAAATTTTAGAAAAATATTATTTAAGTATTAAAAACAAGAATTTATTTTCTTTTGAAGAATATTTTTAACATTAATCAAAGAAACGACTGTATGTAATAAGCAACTCGAATTTATTTTAATTTACTATCTAATCTTGATAGAAGTAATAAACTTATTAGGATTCAGGATATATTTTTAAATAAATTTGCTGATGATGAACTTATATGATAAATTTGCAAATATATGAACTTTTAAAATATTTGAAACAAGTAATTATTACTTATAGTATATATTTTTCTGTGTATATACCATAAAATACATGAAAAGAACAATTTTGCTGAAGTATTTAAAAATTTAATTAGATACAGATCTGAAAATAATTTTGTTGGATCATGAAAATAACTACATAAGAAACTCAAGCACGACGAACAATGCTGCAAAAAGTTTTGATATTGTAGCATACTGCAGTTTAAGTGTCTTACATTTTATTTTGATAATCCAACAAAATTATTTTCAGATCTGTACCTGACTAAATTCTCAGCAAAACCATTCTTTTTGTTTGTAAAAAAAGAACTAAATATACACGGAGAGAATTTCTTTTAAAATTTTCTTTTAAAATTTACTCTGAAAATATAATACACCCAGAGAAAAGGTTCTTTGATTTAAAGAAATGTTTCTTTGCTATACGATTAAAGAAAAAATTTCTGGATGTAGTTATGGTACAATATAATATAATATTTTAAAGATTTTTACCATGCACTTCAGTAAAATTAATCAAATTTATTTTATATTTTATTATTAATGAATAAGAGAGCTTTACGTCAAAATTCTTCGAAATACAATGTTGTTCCATGACTATCATATTTTCTGGGTAAACTCTAAGAAAAAATTCTTTCCGTGTATAAAGAAATATTAAATATGCATATTTATATATTTAAGGCATGTATATTTATTTTATATATGTATATGCGTGTATATTTATCAATATTTCTACGTGTATAATAGAGACAACAAGCAGATATGTCATATACATATATCAAAGGTAGATAAGCACACATGGTGCTTCAAAGAGGATCGAAATTGACGTCATAATGCAGAATGTCGTAATATAGATCGAGAGATGTTCGACTCGTGCATTTAACTACATGAGAGCAGATATTCACTCGTGATTATTGATCATTCGTAACACATTTCCTTTACGCTAGGATTTTATTGTCGGAATCTACTACATCTCGATGCTCGCCGCACGCGACGTATTCTTTCAATGATACTCAATATCCATGTAAATACCGTCCCCGAGTCTATCAACTTGTCCGCATGGATAAGGAAAATAGATCGAATGGCAGAAACACATTTTACAGCGATTCTATGCGAAACGATACGTTGCATTATTTAATTTTACATCACTTTCCAAATACAATCCAAATAATACTCGAAATATCTAGCATAGCGTCCGTAACACGCGTCCGTGAAACATATTTTTTTAACCATTCAAATGTGTTTCAATCAATTTCAATATTGGACTACGTTCTTAATGTTATAACAATATTTTACTACATAAAAATTTTTTTTATATATTATTTATATAATTAATTTACGTATCGAAAAAATAATTTGGAAAAAATCAGTGTTGGATTGTAAGAAATAAAATTTTAGATAATTGATATATGTCTTACTTTTTTTTTCTAAAGAATGCAAAAAGTATGTTTTAGCATCCAAAACAGCATAGCTTATTAATAAATCATATTAGTAAATCATAATTCCATAATAAAAATTTCCTATTATATAATTTAATGAGAAATATACAAATATCTATCTAAATTTTTATTACATTAACTTAATCAAAGTATTTTATTCATTCCAAAATCAGATGAAAATAGAAATAGATCAATTTAAGTGATATCAAGTAAATAAATTTAAAATCGCGTTGCAATAAAAAAATAAATATGATTAATATAAAATAAGTAATTACAGAAACTCGTCCAATATATCTCGCTCACACACACACATTTGCTACACAATGACATAATTTTAAAATTCTCATATTTTAGTTGCTTGCAAAAAAGAAGAAGAACATAAAAAAAGAAAAATATACTTTGAAAGTATATACTTTTATTTCTCTATACAATCAGTCATTCAATCAAAATTGCATTTCAAATTTAATTAAAAAATTGGAATAACTCAAAACATTTGAACTCATTTTTTTAATACTCTGTTTTTTTTTAGTTATGTCGTTGTTGCAAATGAGCTAAATGGTCTACTATTTCCCTTAGAAATCTAATACTGCAGATTAATATTAAAAAACAGTAATTACTTATTTTAAGTATTAGAAGCATTGTTGTTCAGTATATTTAGTATTTATCTGTTTTGTTCTGTATTATAAATAAGTAATTAATTACTGTCTTTCAATAATAAATTGTTCAGTATTAAATTGATCAGTATTAGATTTTTTTAAAAGTTGAATTACTAAAAATAAGATATCTTAAATCTGAATAATTATCATTCAGTTATATACAGTTGATGTTTCAGTTGAAATTTTCTTGAAGCGAAATTTGATCTAATCTTTCATTTTCGATATTTCGCAAGCACGCCGTATATAATTATGTTTAGCATAATCTCGTATGGAGAGAAACCTCTATCTCGTAATAGACAAGCCGCGACGTGACCGCAGTGTGTGCCAGTCCGATATCGACATTAGCAAACGCGCGAACGCACTTTGCATGGTTAATATCCCGTGATTATGATTTACGTCCATAACACTATGAATCCTCCCGGATTTTCCGCGGCTTTATTCTCTTTTGCAGCATGCATAAACAAATCAATTCTTTACCGTCATTTATGGGCAATAAAACAGATTTGTTAATACGTTCGATTAAAAAAAAGAGACAGCTTTAAATTTTAATCACTTAATACCACGTTATTTATACCTGCGCCTTCCCAATCTTGATCCGCGAAGAAACGCTTCTAACGAGATGTATTAAGAGATTTAAATTTCTTTTGCTAAGAAAATATATATTGACTTGATTAAGATTATATTTAAGACATCATCTGATGTACTTAAAATGCAAGGACTATTATAAAATGAAATATGAAAGGGTGGAAATGAAAATAAAGAAAAAAACCTGTGATTTTGAAATATTAGAGATATTGCATCGAATCTTTCCTTCATATTCCTACGCTATTGCTATTTAAGTATAACCGCAATCGATCTCTCCCTTATAGTTAATAGATGGCAAACATACCGGAGAGAATTCCTCCGATAACGCACTTCTGCTGAGTGTGCAATTATCTGTGCACGTACGAATTACCGCCCCCGTTCGAGTTACACCGCTTGCAAGATGGTCTATATGTTCGCTTCCTTCAGGAACTTCTGGATTTCTGAATAATTTCAACTGCCGCTGCCGAGCGGTCTCGCCATGTTAATGAGACAAACGGTACCCGGAGAATTTAATTGGAATTCAGCAATTATTAAGAGACTCCACACAGTGGCAATGGAACTCTTAAAATGAAGTACCATTTCATTGTGCCACCATAATTCCGGCGTCATTCTCGAAATCGAATAATCCTCTTTCAAAGGAGACCGTGTTAAGCACAATTCGCGTAAGTAGATGAGCAATAATATCCCCTTTCAAAATTTTCTTTGAAGAAGTTTAAGCGCGCGCTTATCATTAGATATTTTAAAGTAAATGTAGGTTGCAAAAGATGTAAAATTTGTTTGTATGTATTTTTTCAATGCAATCATTAAATGAATTAACAATGCAAAAATTAAATGAATTAACATAATGCAAATGAAATAATTTAATGTCTTCTTGAAAATAAACCGATTTATATATAATAAACATACTTAATACACCTAAGCTAAGTAATTTTAAAAAAGATAAAGAGAGAGAGAGAGAGAGAGAGAGAGAGAGAGAGAGAGAGAGAGAAGCCGTAAAAATAAACTTGAAATCTAGAAAATTAAAATCTAGATTAAATATTATTAAGTATTATTAACGGGTAAATATCATTTTATCATATAAAATACTAAGAAATCTAAAATGTTGATAAATATCAATTTTTTAACTCGTTCCTTACTCAACAAATTCAACGATTCTATCGATTCCCTTTAATTCCTTAGCCACAGTAAGAAGCACATATTATATTTGATATAATAGAAATGATATAATAGAATGAGAAGAATTAAGTAAGAGATAAATATAAACATCATTAACTTATATTGATATCTATATCGACTATTTTTGTTTACAATAAAAATGGCAATTAATATGAAGCTGAGAAAATGCATCGTTCATTCTTAGAGAAACAAACTCTAAAAGCTTCTTGTTAAATATTCGAAAGACAGATTTTCATTAAATATATACAAAAAATCCATAAGTATAAGAAAAAATTATTTTCGTACAAATGTCATTAAAATTTCTTTCCTTTTCAAACAATGAAGACGAAAATAATGTTGACAACTTGATACTTGTGCTTATCATTTTTGTCACAGTTTAAAACAAAATGCATTCTGCTAAATATTATATTTAAGAAATTAGGGTTAACTTGAATAAATTATAGACAAATATAACTAAAAAAGAATGTATTGACAGACTTAAAGAAAGATTAGAAAAAATAATTTCATGGCTCATATATATAATGTGTAGTATTCTCATATTTTTTATTTTGAGTAGAATGATTTCTTAAATTGCAAGCAATTAAAATATTAATATCATAATATTACTTACTTATATTTTATTATTGCATACTTTTAATTTGTTTCTTTTACTCCATCTATCTCCACCGCGAGAATAAATTGTAAACTGTTGATTAACTGAAATATAAAAAGAATACTTACTCCATTATCAGTTTTCATCATTTTAGAGAAATTAAACAATTCTGTATTGTGCAAATTAGGTTTCTTACATAAGTCAATAGCACAGTTTTTTAATGTAAAAGTTTATGGATACACTATCTGTCACGATCACCGTTTACATGCCATAATATTATCGCGTCTGTGAAGATATTTTCAATTACATTTTCGCATGTGTCATTTAATTTCCGGTTGTCGCACAATACACGATTGACAGCAGTGACGTTTACAAGCGGTACGTTATCTTCATCTTTATGATCCGTGTTCGGAAACATGCATGACAAGGTTTGATTTTTCCGAACAGAAAAGTGTAAAGAATTGTGTTAAGTTTCTTATTCAATCAAACTTGTTACAAATAATTTTATTGTAAAAATAAACTGTCAAATCTGTCGCAATATTAAAGTCTAGAATTTAAATATCCAGGATTTCTCGAATTTAATCGTCCAAAAATCTCAAGAATTTTACAGATCCGTGAATTTCGAAAACAATTATAATAATTTTTATCTTATCAAGTCTAATATGTTATTGCAACGTTTAGATTTCAGAAAAGAAAGAAGGGGAACTTTCGGTTAACGATCTAATGCTTTCGTCAAAATCAAGCAACAAACGCAAGATGCACGGACTTCCTCTACGTGATCGTCGAGACTGACGAGCCAGCAGCTCGACTCTCCCTTCGGCAACTGAAGTATTCCAACATTCTCCCGGAACCAATGTTCGGCGTAGGCTGTCGCCCACGCATCTGCTGGGGTTGCAATTCAACTGAGCATTACACTTCGCAGTCCTGGTCCAACGGATATTCTCTGTGAAGGTGAGGGTGACGATGCAGATTGAACACATGCCTGCATCCGGGCGTTTGTCATGTCGCGCTTGCATATGAAGTAATTAATCATTTCAACGTGAAGAGACCTTTTATCGCGAAAATGCTTGAATATTTCCTATAAGCTCTATGAGCAAATAGCATTGTTAATCATAATATCAAAAATTCTTCGTTCATCATTCCCGAAAAAAATAGAAAATACGTTCTCTTGATTTTTAAATATTTTTTTTTTTCTAAATAGAAAAAAAACTGACAGCTAAAAGAATTAAGGAGCTTTAAGAAGAATATTTGCAATCTTTTCTCTTCTCGCCCGGCTACGCTATTATTCTGCATAAATTACACGTATATACACATGAATAAGATATACCTATATACTTTTAATTTGCATTTACGTCAGAAATTCTGTTATTATAATGAAAAATATTTAACGATAAATTCAGAAAAATTAAACCTATTCTCATTATATTCTACTTCTTTCCATTTTTGTCCTTAAAATCAGAATATAATATTCATCTTGTCAAAGAGAAGCCTAAGAGTAGATTTACCCACGTTTTAAATAAACATTGCCATTTACTGACGCTTCTATATGTACAAAACATACAAATTGAATTATACAGCCATGAATATATTCGATCTCTAATACATTTACGATCTTCGATTTCCTTTCGTTATATATGTGCATTATTTCATGTTTTACACAAAATATTATTGTATAACATTATAAAAATAATAATAACAAAAATATACACCAAAAATAATGATAACTTCGAATTTCAAGAACTTCGGATTTCAAAAATTATTACATAATATATTATTAAAGTACATCATTCAGAAACTAATATGATTGTTATCTTCAAATCAATCAAATTTTCATGTTCTTATAGTATAATAATAAATTTTTTGTCAATAAAATTAATTATAATTCTGTATAGTACGGTTACAGTTTAAAATAAAAAAATACGAATGCTTCTTTTATTTAAATTAAAAGTTTATAAATTTTTGAAATATTTTTATATATTAATTTTTTAATAACAAATATTTATCAAAATGTTCGTAATTATTAAAATACGACATTTAACACTTTCACAACAGTTTCCCTATCTACTCGAATTATGATAGCATCTTACCTACAGAATTATAATGGTCTCCTACTTATCCGAATTATGATAATATTCTATCTATCCGATTTATGATAGTATTTTTATCTATCTGTACATATTCCTACCTAATCACAATTTTAATATAAGGATTAATTAATTAAACGATAAATATCTACATATCTATCATATCAAACAATTATCGATCAAAAGCCTGACTTTTAATATACTTTAAATGCTGGTAATCCAGGAAGATCACCTATCTATTCATGGACAAAGGTGCCCGAAATAAAAAGAAATCCTTCCGAAATAATCCACCGATATGGGGAAACTTAATTTGAGGGAGATATAGAAAATTAAGATTATCATACCATGCAAATGCATAGATATGTGAAAAAATATTTTGTACACTCTATATATCGTTTTATTATCTTTTAATATCCAAATTCTTTGCAATCCAAATTTTCGTATACTCTTTAAATTCTTTGGAGTGAAACCTCACTCTAAGGAGTAAAAATTCAGCCAATTTTGAAAAAGAGTGGCTCAATTTTCAATCTTTAAAAGTAAGATTTTACTCTCTTCAGAATAAGATTCATTCAATATAAAAATTTTAGAAAATAGCTTTCTTCGATTTTTCGCCAGATTGAAGTTACCTTTTATTGTTTCTGGCCATCACTCGGCAGAATTTAGTCAAAAATCAAAACGAGGAGAAACTCCTCCTTCCATTGCCAGGACTCAGTAATAATAATATCGTCGGCAGACGAGCGTAAACATTTTGTGCTCGTGTAAATGCGCGAAACGCGAACACGTGGCGAAAGAATCATTATAATATTAATTAATTACGAAATTTATAAGTTATCAAATTAATTATATTTTCTTCGCGTTGATTAATAAGAATTATAACTGCAAACATAAAAAAAATTATGTATCAACTGCACTCTAAAAAACATTTGATAACAAAAATTCTTGATAACATTATTTAATGTCAAAATGAATCTTAAAATATTGTGAAATCCAATATATTTCAAATCTTGAAATATAAAGATAAAAATTTTTTATATGATTCAAAAATAATAATAATAACTTTTAATAACTTTCCAAAATTAATAATTAAAAATTGATAGATGCTGCAAAAGACTCTAAGACTCATATTCATGATTTTTTCGTTCGTAAGTATCTTATCTTAAAAGCTAGGTAAGAGAATCAAAATTAAATGACGTGAAATCCTATAAGATATTATATTCATTTTTATAAATTTTCATTTAATATGTATATTCTTCAGAATATAATAATCGAATTACAGATAAATAATGTACATATTAAAATGTTATTAAATATTTTTTATGTAGTATGGTAGAAACATATTATGTTTCAAAATTAAATATTTTAAGTGAGATTTAAAATCGATCAATTTTGAAACAATATCAAAATGCTACAAAATATTCTGCAATAAAAATATTATGGGAATTTACGTGCATATTAACTAACATAAAGATTAATTATTAATCATCACATATGGATAGACTATAGAAATTTAATAAAAAAAATTTAAATGTATAATAAATCTATCCACAAAAAATGCATGATAAAGCAATCATAAGATAAGTGTAATAAATCAATTAATAGATAATATATCTAGGATTAAATATTAAATCTTAATTTGTTCTAGCCTCCATTTTAAGTAACAGATCTATAATTAAAATATAATGTATATAATTTATTATGTATAAAAATAATAATAATATATAATAACATACATATATCAAAAAATATTTATTTTATATTTAAAATAATTATAGATTCGTTACTTTGATGAAAAGTTTAAATATCACTCACCGACTGATGCGCAACAGCGGAGTTATATCTGCAACGTTGCTACGATGTTTCTGTAACAAACAAATGTAAAATTCAAATTAAACAGATCAGAAAAAAATAATCAAAATGCCGAAAATAATTACTCAAGGCATATAAAATTCTCGAAAATAAATATATAATTTTTGAGAAAATTTATTAAATTTAAGCTTAAAGATTTTGTAAATAAGTAAAAATCTTTCTTTAATTCTTATTTTTTTTAAATTATTTAAATAAGCAATCCATTAAAAAGAAATATACTTCCGCATGAGTAATTATATATAATTTCACTCTAAAGAGTAAAAATTGAGCTTTAAAAAGAGTTCAATTTTCAATCTTTAAGAATGAAATTTCACTTTTCAGAATCAAAAAAATATTCTGCTGCTGCAGTTAGAATTATTGCTATTTTTTGTATCTGATAAAAAATTATATATAATACGCTTAGAATTTATAGCACAAATCTAAATTCTCTCTCTATCATCTATTATAATTAGATGCAATATATATCCAATATCGCAATATTTGCTAGAAATTTATCTATTTTAGTTAATTTTTCGTACTTGTAGGTAATTTTCACTAACTGCAAGATTATTTTTTTGAGTGATGAGATTCACTTTAAAAGTTTTAAAGCGTATACATAAATTTATAATTATAAATTATTATATATACAAATTAGATACTCACCGCAAGGTTGCTCCGCCGTCACCTGATGTCTCTCCTAGACCTCTCCTCTTCTTCCTCTCAGACAGACAAGATTATCATCTTCATAGGAGTCTCTCAACGAGACATTCTCCGTGTCGTTATTTCGATATCATTCGAATAAATGCTTCGATTGCGCTTGGAAATTTCACCCAAATGCGGCTTAGTGCGTCATTCTATATATTTATTGTTCATTAGATGTAAAACAAGGATAAAATGGTACACTCGGGTACTCGGATGAAGTTACCAAACACAGCCTAAAAGAGACTAGGCAATATATATATCAATATATATATATACAATACATTAACTATACTCACCACTTTATCTTTAAGGTAGCTAAGTTGTCAGTTTCGTAAAATTCCCTCGACGTGATACTCGTGAAAACATGAATAACGATGATGCGACACTTTACATGGCATTTCCCGAAATAACGCGAAATTAACTCCGAGTCGCATCAACTGCCAACTGAACCGAACGACTCATCCAAAAATGTAATGCTCGAAACACATTTACGATACAACTCATATCCACATAAAAATACAACTCATATCCTAATCTATAATGTGCTCTTTGTTTCCTGTTTCTTGCTTTCTATCACTTTTTACTTCTTGTCTTTAGTCTAATTTTTCGTTTCCTGACCGAAATAAAAGTTGAACTTCGAAAAATGAGAGAAGAAACGTGTAAAAAAAAACGCAATTATTAATAAAACGGTTACAAAAACAAAAAAAGGCATGAAAAAAGCAGGAAACAAAGGACAATAAAGAACACATTAAAGAATAGGTTTAAATTCCACGAGAAACCGAACGCAATCGATACGCGAACACATCACTGCAATCCGTTGTTTAAATCACACGCATATTCCACAATAAGACTGCGTTCCATTTGCTGCTCACAACTCTCCTAAAATTATTTCTCGTCCTTGTTGTTTATCAAGTATTGAATAAAGACAAATGATGCTCCTAAACGTTGTGATCACCGAATAAAACGCACCCTACATAGCGCGATTCAACAATTCATCTATTACTCCGCGCTCTCACGATAGTAATGGCGAAATTATTTTCAGAATAACTCATTTGACTCAAATATTCTTCGAAAGATAATCATCCGACAAATAAATTGCGACGAAACGTGAATCTAATGTTCCAATTCATTCGATCTGTGCAGATAAATGCGAGATGTTCGCTGCGAAATGAACGACCATCGTGACGCAGCGTCTCGTGAAGTCGCGAGTCGAATGAATGTCACGAATAAATCAGCCAATCAACGTATGATAGTAATCTTACAGTAATAAAGAATGCTGCGGAGAATTTATCCGTAATATCATGAACGTGATATTCATCGCGCAGCCACGGTGTTTTTTAGCGGCATAATCATATTACGCACAAAGCGGCACGACCAGGCCGAGGGTAGCGACGAAATGATAGTGCGGCGACAGTTTTCGTAAACACCGCACGACTCGGTCAACGGCTGATGACGTAGCCGGCAGCACGCCGGGCGTGCGGCGTATATTGATATGTAAACACAACCCGAGCATGCATATCAAATCGTCCCGACACCAAGAAAATAATAAAATGTAACAAATCTAAAAATACAGAATTAAAGCATATAGAATATTCTGTTTCCTTTACGTTCTCCTTTCTCGAAACGCAATCATTTACGAATGATTGAAACCCATCGGCATTTAGAGAAAATAATTAATTTTTCGGATCAACGATCTGCAAATGACGATATTTATTGAATCGGAATAATGACAAATATTTCCTACTGAATAATGCTTTTCTTACGTAGAAACACTAAGTGAGCACATAATTAAGAATATCATAAAGTTACAGTTCATTAATAATATTTTATATAAATAATATAATATATTATAGGACCGTATATGTGATAACACAAACTTTGATTTCTATATCAAAGATAAGAATTAATTATTTATAGATTTTAATAATGTCATTCAACATTATTAAGATCGTTTCGAAGATGCGAATAAGCATCAAAAATTCGTTAAATTGCTAGTCAATTTAACTCGTGATTACTGCGGTAATTTATTGAGTTTCAAGCGTTTCAAGATTGAAAAATCATTTCGGCGCGCGTTTCTAAGAATTACATACGTAGTATATAAATTCACACAAGAAACATACAAGCATTTAATTCAGCTAGACCGTTTAAGGCTTTGATTTCTATAGAATATTTTATATATTTCGCGAAGTATATTATTGTATAGTATATAAGTATATATATGAAATATTATTAATGAGTGGAAACGCATTTAATAGATGTAAAAAATGTTGTGCAAAACGCTTGTTGCATTCAAGTGTACTAGTATTCATGCGATTAAGTATGTAATTAAATGTAAGTAGACATTGAATGCAAGTGAACATGAGTGATCACGAAAGAAGAAAGTTTAAAAGACACGAGACAATAGACTATAATTAATTCTATCACTATACATATCGTATCGTTAAATGCCAAATTATTTTTTATTTCAATTTGAGATATTGGCTTCGTAAATGTATACTAATTTTTATTTATTTTTAGTTTTAAAAATTAATGCATAATTTTTAAATTTAATTTAGTGTTAATTTCAACATTTATTTTAAATTTATATTTAAATATGAGTTTAAAATATGAGTTTAAAAATATACATATTTATACAATTGTTATATTAGATTGCGATTTATAATAAAGATACAAAAATGTTTTAATTAAATGAATCATTATAAGTGAAAAGATAACTTAAAATCCATATTTAATTCATTAAATAATTATTAAAAAAATTTACTGTATGCTAACGCCCTCATAGGAAATATTGCGGTTAACGCAAGAACCGTTCAATCAAAAGAAGCACCGATGGTAAGAGCAGAAAGATACAAATATATATCATTCTACGAAAAATAGTATAAAAAAATGTAACAAAAATTGATATCGGATGACACTATTTTGCTGTAAATATTTTTTCAAATCTATCAAAATCTATCGATAAATTTCATTATTAATTACTATAAATTGTGGTTGTAAATTTTCATGTAAAGTATAAAAATATAAATCATTAACATCGTTTAACAAATTTACAAAATCTACTCACTATCAGAAATAGGAATAAAATAATTTCTTAATCTTGAAATACGAATAAATAACGCAATTAATTAAAATCGTTTATGTATCATAAATCATTTTCTAGATTTTTTTAAATTTACTATAAATATTCGTAGTTTATGAATATTTATAATAAAATTTAAAAGAAACTAAAATTTTATTAAGATAACATAAACGATTTTATTAAAAATTGTGTTGTTTATTTAAATTTATTTAGAATTGAGTGATATATTGAGTAATATTGAGTAATCTACATATAGTAAGCAATAATATCATATAATTTTCATGCCTCATTTAATTGTATTATTTGGGATTTAATTTTAATGCAGACTCTATAATTTTCTACAAAACGAAACATTGCGAAGTGAATTAAAATACGGTATACGTTGCTGTAAAATCATCAGCTAGAGAAAAGGCTGCATTACGTGACAACTTGAGAAAGAGGATTGTTAGCGTGACATCTTCGCTAATTAGAAACTTTAAACTTGATGAAATCATAGATGGTACAACGCCGACATTTAATTATGCGAATCGAGCTTGTCACGGATCTACGCGTTTCTCACCGAATCTCTAACATCCGTATAAAAGTTTCACAATATTGTTACATTAAAAGAATGTAAGTCGAGATGTACCAGTTTCTTCTTATATTACATTACGCACGCAAGCTATGTGCATTACAAATTATCATTTTAAAAAAGTGAAGATAGAAGATTATCGTTCCTTAAATTTTGGCACTAAATATTTCGATAATTAAATATCTTAGTATGCTTTAAATTAAATTTCTTCCCTAAGAAAAATTTATAGATTCAACAAAAAAATTTAACTTCAAATTGTTTAAAATTTTTCAATATTAAATTTTGTAATTAAATTTGCGAAAAATATTTTATTTCAGACACATTACACGAAAAGAATACTTTTACTGAAATATCTAAAAATTAATTAGATACATATTTAAAACTTTAAAAATAATTTGTTAAATCATAAAAATAAGTATATGACACTTAATAGTGATAAAATTTTAACTGCAAAAATTTTGACTTTTTAATAACTGACTTGAGTGTTTTATATATATATA
>NW_017259187.1:1477155-1482114 GCF_001594045.1 Atta colombica
GAATTTTTTAATATCTCAACAAAATAATTTTTTTCATGTCTCTGTACATAAGTAACAGTTGTTGTAACATCTTGAAAAAAACAAATCTACAAAAAAATTAAACAATATCAATAATCCAATCAGAAATATCGAATTTTTATTCTCGATTTTTATTATCGAATTTTTATTATCGATCTACTTCTCAGAAAGTAATAGGAAATCTAAAAGTATTTCTGCCATAAATTGACATTAAAATATAGGATTCCATGTATCTACAAAAAAAAGACGTATTTTACTCTCTAAAACTCAGAGAATAAAATATCACTAAAAGCAAGTCAAATGTAAGTGTTACTTAAAATAAAAATTGAGCTCGAACGTTCACTTAGAGTGTTTCATCACTCTAATTAAAAGTTAAATTACGTTCCATAAGTTGGAGTGAAATTGAATTTTATTTGAACAAACTTTTTTTTAGTGCAGTAGATCAGTGTCCATAGAAATTAATTATGCATTCAATATTTTTAATTGAAAAACTTTATTCTAGAATCATTTGTCAATCAATTTTTTATAAATTGTGTTCATTCTATACTTTTATAGTAAAAGTGTATCACTTCGAGTAAACTGATTTACTCTCCACAGAATGAAATTCCTATTTATATATTTGCAATTTAATGGATAATCCAATGTGAAAGGTACAAAGTTGTCATACATTGATTACCGGTTGAAGGACAAGTAAAAGCAAGAGAAAGAATGTGATATAAGTTAAATATATAAACAGTATTCTAAAAGAATTCATTAAAAATTTTTTAAATAATTAAGTTAATATATATTTTTATAAATAATTAGATAAATACGTAAAACTGTTCGACTAAAGTTCCAAAAGTTATAATCCTTTCCTATTGATTTTTGGATGCTGAATACGAGCCGATTTCCATCACGTTAATTTTAAAAAATGTAATTAAAGTTATAAAAAAGGACTTTTTTACATATTTTGTCATAATCATTATACATGTGACGTATTGGACAAGTTTTATTACAAAATTATTTTATTACGTAAATATGTTTTACTAAAATTAAAAAATTAAATATATTTTGTTAGGACTTTGAGCCCAGAAAAATTTTTTAGTGTTGATTATGATTAATAAAATATTTATGATTAAGTCACAGTTAAAATATGACAGAGAGAGAGAGAGAGAGAGAGAGAGAGAGAGAGAGAGAGAGAGAGAGAGAGAAAGAGAAAGAGAGTTGTGAAAGTAATTATTTATAATGTTTTGTTGAACATTATAATAAATTATAAAATAATAGAATTATAAAATAATTATAAAATTATAAAATAATAGAAATAATAATAAAAATATGTAAAAGACAATAATCCCATACAAATTTATATATAAAAGAATAATTTATTATATACATATTTTACACACACACACACACACACGCGCGCGCGCGCGCGCGCACGTACGCACGCACGCACACGCACACGCACATAATAACATGTAGGAACATAATGGGAAAGAATAATTCTTGAGAAAACTAAATATATGCTTAATCCTAGATACGAACTAAAAGATTATGCTTGCTCGTAAATCGCTATAGAAATGGAACGTTGTTACCAGTGCAGATATTTCTACATCCGACACCGCCGTGTGAAACTGCAAGCAAAGGGACCGGTGCAATGAGAACCTGGGAGTGCCTTTTTAATGTCACGGAAGAAGTTACCTTTAAGTCGATGTCGAATCACATGAATCGTTAGATTGGGAGAGAGTCCGATAATAAGAGAGTCGGAGACAAAGCTGCGGCATTCTGCGATATAAATTTTTATACCGAGGACCCAATGTGAGATGGGCCTGATAATTTTCGGAAAACAAAGAATGCTGCTTTACTATTAGCAACTATTATTCTCATTCGTAAATGATTAAATTATAATCTGTGTAATCGTAATTATACGTTTCAACCTAACATAATTTATAAACGTTAACATTAATGCGCTATGCGATACCCAGTAATCATAGTCATAAATTTTTGTAGAAAATTTCTGATTTTTCTTTTTAGTAGAAACATTCTGCTTAAGAGAAAAAAAAATTTGTTTTCAATAAATATGTAGATATTTATAAATTTTTACTACAAGCGAGACTCTTTATTTGAATAAAATAAATTATTGTCAAACTATATTTTCTAAATAATATTTAACACCAAGTCATAATACTATCGTTTAAAAAACAAGAAAAAAGACAACAAAAAAGAAGAAAATAAAAAAGAAAATTAAAAAGAAAAAGAAAAAATGCAAAAATTATCGGCAAAGAAAGAAATAAAGAAGAAAAGAAGAAAAGAAAAGAAGAGAAATGAGAAAATAAAGAATGAGAGCTACGAAAAGAAACTGAAAGATCATCTATTGCATCATTGAATACTGGCTGCATCAAGTCTTATATGGTACGTTATATACATATAAGATATACATTATGTTCAATGAAATGTATAGTCGCATATTACTATCAAGATTATCACGAATCCCAGCGAAAAGCAAAGCGCATAATGATCAAGATATATCGAGGGTTGCGAAGTACTTTGACTTCTTTCACGAGAAGACGGTTTACCTGAACATTAATTGCAACTGCACTGTTGCAGTCGGAAGGGTTGCCGTTGCATCTTCTACACCATTATCCGGGATTGTATCATAGGCATCGTCGGCATCATTGGCGAAAGGAGGGGTTGAGTCGGTGTTTGTTTTAACCTTCCTCCTCGGTGACCTTACCCAGCCGTTCATCAGTTCACTATGGCGTGCCATGCATTGCCCGGACGATTTGCATAAGATCGGAGTATCGAGCGGGAATGTGAGGTTGAATCGCGCGCGTAGAGATACACGTATATGGTTCTTCGACAACGACATAAGGTCTCGCATCACGGAGGCGACCTGGCTAATGCATGTGTCCTTTACTCACTAACGGAACATACTGTGAAACTTTTCTATTAGCGTCTTACAAAGATCAAATTAGCGTAAGATCCTCTTCTTGCACATTTGCTCCATTATAAAAATAGTTGCTAGTGTTGAAGTAATCCTCCGGATAAAAGATCTAAGATAAACGAAGATAAATAATGAGTGTTAGAAAAGAGAGTCGAGATCGAGCGCAAATGTTGCTGTGCATTTCATTTAGCAATCTTCGTTATCGAATAGAAGAAAATAAATAATTTTATCTATACAGAGAAATCGTGATCATAATATTTTTATTTTCTATTTTGTACCTGTAATATTTGTAATTGTTATGTAATAATTTCTATTCTTTAGTTTCCGTTTTGTTTCTGGAATTTATAATTATTTTATTGATAATATTTTATTTAATCCTAGAAGCTGCGTCTAATTTTAGCGAAATATGTAATAAGCATGATGTTAAAAAGAAATGTAATAATTGCAACGTCATGTTAATATCAAAAAGTTTCAAATAATGAAGCTTGTCAGTATCATAAATAATATTTTGTATCTGATAGGAATCTTTTTCGCGATATTTGGTCATGTTGATACTGACGATAAATAAATCATGAATGTATTATCTAATAATACTTTTTGTTTTAAGTGTTCTTTTAATTAAGAAATCTCCATTTTCATTTTATAAAATTATTTTAAAATCGTTTCGTATCGCTAATATAAATAATTTTGTAAATAAAATGTAAAATTAAAATAGAATAATTTTGATTATACACTATTAGAAATATTTGTGAATTTACAATATCCTTATAATAAAAATGTGCAATAAATTTACAAACTACATAACGTTTTGCTGTAATTTTACAATATTTGTAAATTTACAATAGAAATTTGATGTGAATTTACAAAACTGGCGTGCCACGCATGCGTATTAGAGATTTGCACTTTATCACAAAATTATTGTAATTTCACAACTGTTTAAATATAATTGTTTAAATTTAGAGCACATTTTTGTTGGATAAAAACTTTTAACACTTTTGGAAGTTTACAACAGAAATTTCTTACAGTGTATTACATTTTATCATCATCATTAAAATTATTTATTTTTAATGATAAAAATTATCTCTTAAAAATGTTTTCGAGTTCAAAATCGTTTTAATTAAATCATAAAGTATAATCATAAATCTTGAAGTATTAAAAAATATTATTCAAAATATATTAAATTCATATCAAATGTATATCGCGCTTATTAAGAAGTTTGCTACTTAAGGCTTTTGATTACATCTTGCCTCATTGATCATCTCTAAACAGAGTTCTAACATCTGAGTTCTCCAGCGTTTTAAACACAATGGTCTTTTGACAGGGGCCCAATCGTTAGCTAGGCCCTTTTCTTCACAAGCGTTTACTTCACAAGCTCCATACACGGCGCTATTGAGAAAGACAATTGCTTCGATAGATGGATTGCACTAAAGATCTGTTACAATCCGTGATATCTCTATAATAGCCGATCTTACAATTAGATAAATGTTGCAATGATCTCCAAATTTAAATTATACATCGCGATTAACCTTTCAATGCTCATTAATTATGATGTGCGAAATGTCTAAAGTCAGCTATTATATGAGATGATGTGTATTAAATTGTTTGCGTAAATGTATGTCATAAAAAATTTAGAAATATTTTTAGAAGTATTTTTTGTTAATATTTCTTTAACTTGGATTGGAAAATTGTATAATCCAAATCTAAATATATTTGTTATTTCTTTAATTTAAGTTAATTCCAATTATTGTTGATGCAATTTTACATATCAGTAAATTTTTTAACAATTTTTCCTCTTTTCTCTTTTCGAATTTAGTTCATTTTTAATATATCTACTACAGCATATATAAATGTATTATTTGCACTTATAACGCACTTATAAATATATTATTTGCAAATTTTTAGAAAAATTAAATTAAAAAATTTTAGTGATTCAATTTACATAATTGTAATTTAATTAAATTATTGCATTTTTTAAATATATAGATATAAGAATATTAATAAAAATAATTAATTTTAAA
>NW_017259187.1:1482214-1490119 GCF_001594045.1 Atta colombica
ATTAATTTTAAAAAATGCAATAATTTAATTAAATTACAATAATATTAAATATAATATATTAAATGTAATTTATTAATTGAAGTCAATTATACATATATCAATACTTGTATTAGTTTTGACTAAATCCATCTTAAGTTACCTTTGTATAATAGCTAGGATATTTATAATCTGCAAGAGTCATAAATATAAGCGAAGTGTGTGGAGTAGCAAATTATTATGCAAGTACTTCAACGAATTAGCTATTAGGCTAACATGTGATGCCAGAGAAAGCTAATTAAGATTGAATTGATTCGATCAAAATTTTATTAAGTCTTCTTGATACAAATTAAAACATTAGACTAATATAAATTTATATATAAATTGATATATAAATTGATAATATAAATTGATATATGTATATATTTTTAATACTTTTGCAATATATATATAAGGTTAATACATGTAATCAAGAATTAAAAAATTGCATCATAGTAAATATATTATTATGAAATATTACGTACTTGAACAGTTACGATACATATATAATTAGAAAATATGACATTTATTACAATAATAATAAGAAATAACTATATAATAATAAAAATATTTTTTACATAAATTCAAAAATTATATAATAAATCTCTTGTATAAACTTTGTATTATTTACTTTCAAATCCATTCTACTTTAATGGAAAATATAATATTTTTATTAAATCTGACCCTGTACACATAACGATTTTATTAATTTCTATTAGAAGTACCAATTTACTCAAGATGGATATCCATCATAATTAATTCGCTTATCGTAATGTTAATAACCGTTTCCAATAATCTTTTTCGCTCGTTGACATTTCCGATTGTATCATAAATCAGAAATTAGATGCGATTTCGTGGCGTAACGTCTCGATATACGGGTAGCAACGTTATGGGTTAATTACATCCCAAGTCAAATCCGTCGGTTTATTAGCGCGTACACACGTACGTGATGAAATAATGTCGGTCGACCTCGCGTGAACATGTTCAACATCTTCCTCGTAAAATTTTTTTCTCATCTCTATCTCTATAGTCTGGCGCCGTTAATATCGGCCGCAGTTGACATATCATCGTTGAGTTATATTTCAACATTAATCCTCACGTACATTCATGAAAAGCACGATGATTCAAAACACATTTGCCATGCTTGCGAAGAAAGGTCGCGAATAACTTGCGATTGTCCAACTCACGCGCGCGAATACATTGTAATTTCAATATTATTAATGAGAAATATCCCTCATTAGACAAACGTCACGCTGCAATCTGTCTTTGTTTAATTTTAAATCACGCAATCATATCTTCGCTACTTTAATCCATGCTGAAAGTGACATATTGAAAGTACATCGCATACGTATGTGTACACACCATCGTTCAGTGAAATTCAAAGGGGCATAACATGTGATTGTTGAGATAACATTTATATAAGAAGATTAGATCTTAATGTTTCCTTATGATTTCTATTATATATTATATTTATTATGTATAGAATTATAATCATAATTTTTAAAAATTATTTTTTTAAATTACATTCCACTATAAATTATTTCGTGCGGACTAAACATTATAAATGACGCAATATTGAAATGATTTTATGAGTAGTATTTTTTAATTTTATTTTTATTAGTGTTATTATTAATATTCATTTTGTAATTGCTCTTCATAAAAAAATAGTTTGAAATTTTTTGTACTTATCTGGATTACAACTTAATTTATAAACTGAATTTTATCAATATATAGACTTGATGCACTATCAGTATTTTTTTTAAATATAAGGTGTAACAAGAGACAATTATGAAATTTTAAAAAGAAAAAAGTGATCAGGCAATTTTAACGATTACATTTACGATCGGGGCTTAACAATAAGAATTATTCGATGAATTCCTGATCAGGCATGTTATGGCATGTTTATTAAATCCTTGTCAAAGCCTTTCCAAAATTTCTGCTCGGGAATTATTTGATGCATATATATATATTTATATAATATCTTGTTTCTGCTTCTTAAAATCTCTTGAAGATCAATTTTTTCAAGGTATGTTTGTGCTTGAACAGAAGTAATTATATTTTATAGATTATATATTTTGTAGATTAGAATCGCAAATCTCAAAATTTTTAAATAATCTGAATTAATTTTGTCTTTCATCTCCATTTATTTATGTTAATTGTAGTTCATATTTCGTTTTTTGCTCTTTAACTTAATAGTCTTTTTGTCTTGAATTCTGTTTGAGTAAGTCGTTTCGTATGGATTGAGGCCGACGCAATACTAATAGTTATTGCGGGCGTTTAGTGTTTGGGACAGTACGTTTTGCAACGGTGTCGTGCATATCATTAGTGCAATCGGTGTGATCCCACGTGTATTAATAGCAGATGCAATCTCGTCGAAATTTACCGGATGTCTTGCTATGTTCTTTGTCCGCCTGCAATGAAAAAGGCTTCTCCCTCCTTTCATCACTCCTTCCGTACTTCTGTTCATTTCATCATAGGGCGATGGGAACAATTTGATATTTCGTTCGGTTTCGTACACAATGTGTATCCTCCCATGTTACGGTATATTGCATGTAGTCATACTGTCAGTGACGATAAATTACCGTATCCCATTAAGTATTTAAGTATCTCGATTTAAATGATGTTCAGCGAGATGATTATCGATTGCACTTCAAGTAAATTTTAAACCCTAAGTTTACAAAATAACCGAAGATTGATTTTGCAATATGGGAAGTATTTTTTGTTTTGAAGTTTTAGATCTTTTCTCACACATCTAAGCATAGGCATTTTATACACTTTTTTATACACTTCTTTAATTATTATATAAAAAAAAATTATTAAGTAAAACGGCATAAATCATTGAATCAATTGAATAAACTGGTTTAATACATATATAACTTTAATGGTGACTGGTTTAATACATGTATATGTATTAATTAACTTCATTTTGCTGTAAATTCGAAAAGAAAACTATGTATGTAAATATAGTACTAGTACAAGATGGATGAAGTCATTTATATGCGTTTCTCAAGATTTTATGCATTTCTCAGGATGCATGTTTCACCTATCATTGCATGTGATCGCGAGATAGCAAGATCTCATTTGTAACAATGCCAATTGCAACTGCAATAAATTTGTAACGGAAAGCACAATAAGTGGACGCAACATGTATACCATATGACTGATCGCAAAAAAGAACGTTATTTACAAAAAATTTTACTTATTAAGAATCACAATTTCTTTATTACAATAAAAAATCCGCAAAATATAAATAATATAAAATAAAAGTACAAATACAGTTTTTATCATAATTATTTTAATTTAATCTTATTTTCCAATAAAAAAAGGTAATTTTTTAAATTGCGGAAATCTTATAAAAAAATATAATATAAACCAAGTTCATAATTTATAATTAAATATTTTTTAATGTTATTTCCGAGTTCAAAATTTACTGTTTCTAAAGTGCAAGTAAACATTTATTTTCGTAACGTTTATAAACAGAGACAATTAAAAAAATTCACACGGTTTTCTCACTCTCCTTTCTCACGTAATTTAAGTAATAACTTCAAGCCTTCCATCTTAAATATCGCAGTACATCATGCTCGATCGATGAAACATTCGATTTTTCAAATAAAAGGCTTACGTATCGTGATTAATCGCTCGATCGAACAAAAAGGTTAAAATCGCAAACTAAACCGGTGCCCATTCTGGGCATGATGTTTTTGATGTGTAGGCCTTGATCTCACAGCATGCTCTATGACCCTGATGTCGCAAATATTCCTGTGTCCAAATATGCATCGAAATCTCTTCTATTGTCGCGTTATATTGTTATATTACACCGGAAAAAGAAGATCATTAAGGTCGCATCGCAACCAATCGCGTAACTAATTTCCCTTTGTCCGTCCGCAAAACCGCCTGAGAAATTTAAGCAAATCTCTTTCATGCGAAATTTCCAGCGCGTTGTTTTAATCACTCATTATTGCAGCTTTATATGTCGCCAAAACTATACATTCGATTAAATTCACAAATATTCTTAATATAATGGAATTCTATTGTATTCGGACTAATCAAAGAACAGGATATTCGGATAATTAATTCTTCCCGATAATTAGAACGAATATGTTTCGGTTAGCTGAATATTCAGCTAAACAATGTTCAGATAAAAAAATTGAAAGAGTTGAAAGATTTGTTCACAAAAAAATTTAATAAGAAAAGATAATAAAAACAAAAACAGAAATTATCTAAACTTTTTTAAAAACGCGCTGTGTATAAGCACAGATTTTTAATAAATTTAAATTTATCTGAAATTTCTATCAAAACAGTGACAATAAGATATTTGAAAGTAGGAAACCTTTCTTCCGGAACCTTTTCTTTCGGACAAACATCCAATTTATAACAATTGTTGTTACAAAAGCAAACTTTAAATTCAAATTCTATAAATTATATACAAAACTAATCAAAGAATATGATTTTACCTATTTGCATTTTTAATGAATAATTCATGAAACGATCTTTCTTTTTACTGCTGTATACTGTAAAGCCTTGAACAATTTTTGTAAAAAAAAAATTAACTCCTTTTCAAATTCTTTCTTTGATTAACTTAATATCAAAAGCTGAAAGTTAACGACGTTATTAACATATTAGTACAAGATATTCTATATATATAAATTATGCTGCATGATTAATAGTTACACGTTAAGTATTACTTCATTTAAAGTGTTGTAGCATGTTTGCGAGTAGCTTCTGAGAAAGTTAATTTTCCCTTGATGAGACTAGCAAAAGTGTACTACATTCTTCACGAATGATGTCAAGTAACGTGCGGGGGTTTCAAAACGCACGCACGCACACGCACGTACACGTGCAAAATGTGAATATACTCGGCAGGTGCGCATTCAGAAGCTAATTCTACAAGTATGAGTATGTAGCAGTAGATCTAATGGCATAATTACAATCTAAAGATGAAGTAATCAGGTGTGCGCAGGATTCGATAGTGTTGCAAGCTAGGATATCTTCATGCAGCGAAGAAAAACTATGAGAGTCGGGAATGTCTTGAGGAAACATTTAAAACAGTTTCAAATATTTCTTCAAGACACTCCCGACCCTCTCATAATTTTTCTTCGCTGCATGAAGAAAATGTTCTATCTTGCAAAATTATCGAATCCTGCGCATGCTTGATTTCTTCATCTTTAGATTGCAATTATGCTATTATGTCGACTGCTACATAGTCATACACCTAGAATTACACCTCTGAATGCGCACCTGCCAAGTATATTCACATCTCACGTGTACGTTTAATATATAATTATATACATAACGTACATCTATCAAAAAAAATGATAATATATTTGCGTCATTAATTATTTAAAATATTCTTTATTTGTATTCAATGTAATTTATTTAAGCGATTTAAGAATTTCATGAGATAATAAAAAATGAATTTGATATTAATTATTTAAATATGGTTCTGAAAACTTAGACGTGATATAATGATTGTTTTTAATTGTATTTCTGCAAACAAAACAAAGTGCGATACTTTTTTATGTTTAACATTATTAAATACATAAGAAAAGATTTGAGAATTTCATATAATTATCATTATAATTATACTTCTCAGCAAATACTAAATTATACATAACGTACCCAATTGTAATTTCCCACTTAAAAATTATAATTGTAACATAATACACGTGTTATATTATAATTATATTGAATAGGAAATTATAACTAATAGGAACATTACATGTAACTTGGTGTTTGCTGAGTTTATTTTTCAAAGTTAAATTTTATTATCTAATTTTTATTAATCATATATCTAATACGTTAATAATTAAATTAATTTTGATTTCAATGTTTGTAAATAGTATTTCTTACTTTATTTTTGTGAATTATTTAGAAACAATTACAACCACAGCTACATTTGCTTTTTACTTTTACTTCCAACTTTCGAAAATAATTTCCATTTTGCAAAATTATCGAAATCTTCTTCGAGTACTGAAAACAGAGAATGAATTTAATGTCTTTCAAATTCATTTTATCTCGCTATAATTTGGTTATTCAACGTGTAACGTAAGTGAGGATTCAGGGCAGAGGAAGCAAAGAAGAGTAAAAGGAATAATGTCACAGCACCATGCGCGATGGAGCACCCAGATTCTCGGCAAGCAGTAGGTCATGTCTCGAGCAGAGCGAGGGATTTTCACTTTCATCGCGACCAAGGGAATGCCTACATAGATCCATTCAACGGACAAAGGCATCGCCGAGCGTAGCGGCGGCTTAAGTATGACACGCGGCTTCGACAAGAAGATCGAGTATTCATAACCTTCCATTGAATTCACGCAGCCGTGCGAATTCTACGTTCCACTTGGCCCCTTCCGTGCCCCCACCTGCAGAAGATCATCTTATGATTTTATAGGGAAGAAAAAGTATTGCGCGAGCATCCTCCGTATTTCTTTCTTCTGTTTCTTCTTTTTCGCGCCGAAACGATGGGAAGATTCGCAAACAAGAATTGCGTCAAGGTCGATGTCGACAAATGTTGATTAGCATCGATAACACTTCGATAAATCTTCTGTTTTGTTATTATCAATTTACATTATAGGTAATTAAAGAATCAAACCCTGAAAAAAGCGACAACAGATCATAATTTAAATCAATTTTACTTAACTGATATTATTGCCACAAGTATAGGTTCTTCAAATATATCCTCTGTATGTTATTTTAATGTATATTATAGGCAAAGATCAAATCCTGAAAAAAGATCGACAGCAGATCGTAATTTATTATAAATCGATTTTACTTAACTGATATTATTGTCACGAGTATAGATTCAGATGTCCTCTATAATGCGTAACAAGCAAAGTTGTAGGTAGAATTTTATTCCGAATTCCATAGCGAATCTTCGAAAGACAGGAAGAGACAGTAAAAAACCATCGATAATTTCCATTTGTTTCTTTTAATTAAGAATTACACGGAATGATATCCGACTATTCGTTTCCTTCTCACGTGGATACACAGCGTCCTCCCGCGATTCACGGCAGGGCATCGCCACGGCGAAAAAAAAAGGATCGTGGCCTCCAACTACACTCACTTCTTACGTCACATGATAATAAGCGCGCTCGGCATCGAATACGCCGTCTAAGCATAGCTCCTCATAGCAATTCTCATGGTGCAATCTGGGATGCATTTCTTCTCGTAGGATTTAAACGGAAGGGAAGGAGGAGGTTTACGGAAGATCTTTTGCCGAGACTTCGAGGTCACGAGAGGCAAAATTTTAAAGAATAATAAACGATTAAGATCAAGAATGCAATTTAATCAAAAAGAAAGGAAATATGTATCTAAAACGGGATCATCTCCTGAAAGATCTTTTTAAATATATAAATGTATAAAATTACTTTGATAATTAATAAAATTAATAAATAAAATTAATTATTTAATAAATTTATGATAATAATAATATTATTATGCGCATATATATATATATACAAATCAATATAGCTCAATACAAGTGTAAAATGTATTGAGTACTGCACGCAAATGGCGAAACCAACAACATTAAATGCTGCTTAATGTCTGACCCAGAAAGAATCTTATAACCATAAACATACATATAGTAATGACGAATATAACGAATATGTAAAGAAAATTACAGAAAGTGACGATAACATGAAGTAGTAAGTCAATCATTGAATTAAAATGAGATGTAACATAAGATATACTTCAACACTGTGAAAAAAAAGAATTAAGAGAAGAGTAGAAATAACGTGATGAAAGATATAGAATTGAAATTTTAATGAATGTGTGAATAATTATTATTTATGCTTATTACATCTCTTACTTTATTATTATTATTCAATATATACTATGTGTATATATTTTATAATTAAATTTTTTATAATAATTAAAAAAAATGAAAGAAAC
>NW_017259187.1:1490160-1491359 GCF_001594045.1 Atta colombica
TATATATATATATATATATATATGACAAACTCTATTATAGATGTTTATTGTATATTTATGTATATACAAAATAAACAATAAAATATGAGGATGAAAATTTTTGAAGAAATATCGCGTATTTAATATAACATTTGCAATGCGGGCAATATTTATAATGCGGCAAAATTGCAGCTCCGGTAACCTACGACCAGCAGCGCGATCTTGGTACTCGGACTTTAAGATCAAAGAGAATGAAATGTCACGAATGTCTTCGAACAATACGTGTGCGAACAAGAAAGGGAAGGACGAGCAGCAGATGAGGAATATATCGTTCTCATGCCATGGCTAAGGAGAAAAAGAAGAATGCGGTCCATTTAGAAGGGCGCAACCGCTCGATCCAGAAGTGAGGTGTTAATGCCACGCACTTCGAAATCAGATGGAATCCGATTCGACAAACCTTGATCTTTAAAGTGCGCTTGTCGAAGTTGCTTCGCGAGAAAGAACATCTCGGTCTTCACGAAACGCCAACAAAATACCGAAGACGTTATTTGTTGAACAAGAGAAATATTCGATATTATAAAGTTATATTACTTTATTATTGTCTGTAACGAAATTGATCGTACAAGATTCTTGATTTCCACTTATTCATTTTATCTTTCGGTAAGGTACTTTATTGCAGTTGCGGGCTTGAGATGCGCTTTGTTTCGTATGTTCTCTATCAGGAGAAGTCGCCCAAGTATATTGCTAAAAAGTAATTAAAAAAAGATATGCATGTGCTCGTAAAGATATATCATATATGCAATAAAAAGTTATAAAGGGAAATCATATTCCTCTTACCTTTAAGCTCTTTCCTTTAGGCGTTTAATTATAAACAACTTTCCATGAAGCTTGATTAGTTCACACATTAATCATATTGATGATTTAAGAATAAAAATTTTTTAAATATGTTTACATTTAGTAAATATTTACTTAGAATGTTAGAATTTTTTTAATATAAAAAATATTTATAAACATGTAATATCTTTTTCAGTATAAAGTTCCAGGGAAAGCGATTTCAAAATTTGTTGCCAAATGTCATAAAGATTTAAATCGAGACTTTTAGAAAGATATCTAATAGATATATATCTCAGAAGCAATCAAATAATTATAAGCAATCAAAAATATTAATAATAAATCAATTAAAAATGGTGAGTCGGCTATATATAGATATATATATATAT
>NW_017259187.1:1491459-1494017 GCF_001594045.1 Atta colombica
ATGTTCCTGTGACTGGAACAGTTATGCCGTTCACACGATGACGCGACAAGGAAAAGATGGCACGAAGAATATATTCGAGCGAGTGCTTGCATTGCTCGTTCCTCTGCGAGACACGCGTAAAACCGCGAGCAGAAACAAGTAGGCGTAACCGCGATTTCTAATTATTCGATAATTCGTGCAACTGCATTCCAACAAAGTAATGCGTTTCATAATCGAGAATACGATTAATCTTATAGCGTCTTTGCCATATCTTCGTCATGCATTCGACTAGATTTAGGCGCTTTTGGAATGTACGCTGTTATTTTTTTTTCCAGATCATTTCCCACGACAGCCACTCATCTAACGGCGACCTCCGAGAAAATGTTTCAGCATGTATGATGCACTCGACAATCACATACATAATTTCATACTGACGATCGGAGGCATCATATAACTGTCATTGTGTAATATCGCGGAAGTCAGTGATGTCAATTCATCAAATTATTTTTTATACCGGTTAGATTTTGAATATATTATCTCATTTCACTTCACTCAATCAACTTATTGTCAATATTTTCATATCAACATCAGTTAAGCGATATTAAATATTACTAACAATAAGTATAAAAAATTATTATTAAATATTTTAAATATGTAATTATATATATGTATATTATTTTTATTTTTTAATTATACTAAAAATATTTTATATTACATTAGGTATGCTATTATTACAAAATATTAAATAGATTCTTTGAATGGTATCCAGGATACTTTCTATATTACGTATATCATAAACAATAGTTGTTTTTTGTAAGATAACATATCGAGTTTACTTAATTATTTTTTATAATTATTTAATATACAATAATATAAGAATTAAATAACTTGTTAGAATTAATTATTCAATATGATATAACATAAAACAAATTTCCACATTTGATAAGCAATAAAAACCCTTAAATATGTAAATATCAATATACAATATATATATCATATTAATAGAATCATTATTTACTTATATCTTTTTGTGGGTACCGAACTGCGGTTTTTCGTGAAAGATGGAAATGCAGATAATAAAACGAAGAAAAAGTATAATTTCTCTTTATGCACCTGCTATCATGCGCGCATGCTTGCTTTAATTAATCGTGCCACATTCACCATCATTCACGGCGAAGACTTGAGGTAATCTTTGCACTATGCCCTGCTTTGACCTGCTCTTGCTGGATGCGCATTGAGTGATCAGGAATGAGCGAGGCTGGGCAGAATAAGGATTGCTCGCTGAACAATCAAGACCGTGCGTACCTTTCTCCGATCGCTCGCCGTCAACAACTTTGTGAGGATGCGAAGATGCAAATTCTATGAATAAATTTTTCATGCTTATCCACTATTGACAATTACTAGACTCTACAATTGCCGATTTCGTAATTAATTATAGCTATATTTAAACAACATATTGAAAAATATTATTTTTGCATGCATTTAATTTTTCATTTCACACTATTAGAAGAAGTAAATATAATATAAATCTCATGAAATATTCTTCATTATCAAATTGAAATAGACATTTATTTATACATTAATAACAGATAATCAATACTTGAATATTACTTTGTTGCACTAGGTAGATGTCAAATAAGATTGTAAGCAAAAATTTTAATTTTCTAAACGTTGAAGATATATAAATAAAAAACTCTTTAAGCGAATAAATTATGCGATCTATCGATAGACATCATAAAAAACCAATCGACATTCTAGAAATTCTTTGCAGTAGAAAGATATAGCAGATATATCAAAGATTGTCATTTTATATTGGATTGTCCGGAAAGTTCGTGCCGATTTTGAAGGAAAATTGAAACGCAGAAGATTTAAATTTTAGTATACATTTATTAAATTTAAATCTTTTGTGGCACAAACTTTCCGGACAATCCAATATTTTGATATAGACACAAATATTTTGATATTTGATAAGATATATGCATAAATTATCATACTATATTTTTAAAAGACAATTAGTAAAATATAATTACAACACTTTTAAGTATTGTGTGTAAATAGATTATATATGCAGGGTGGTTTATTTTAATCAATCCACTAAAATAATTCAAAATCTTTAAATTTAAGATAAAAATATTTCAGACAAAAAGTTGGTCAGTTACTAGAAAAAAAGGAGACGGTAACATCGGTTGACCTTGGAAAGATGTTTTTAAGATTAGGTAAAAGTTATAAAATTTTTTAATTGAAACCTTCATTTTTAATTTAATATTCATATAACTGATTTTAAAATCTTTTTTAAAACACTATAATAAAATAATTTTTCAACAGTACTTTACAAGCAACGGGACTTAAAAGTTAACAAATCAACACTCAGTCAACTCATTATCTTAAAGCAATTATCTTAAATATGAAGAGAAAACGATGATCTTGATATGTTTTTCTCAAATTCAAATATTAAGATTATACTGAACTTTTTCAATACATTTTTTTGTCAAATATGTCATTATTCGTATCAGGAATTTTCTGGAAAGCGCTAAAAGAATGTTCCGGTATTTTTTGGCATTGAACAATACCGAAAAGCT
>NW_017259187.1:1494117-1495769 GCF_001594045.1 Atta colombica
CGAGAAAAAAAGTAAGATAATTCTCCTTACATAGACTGTGTTCCGTTTCATGCATGATGCACCATTTATTTGTTATTCATCGAATGTTAAACAAGAATAAATTATGCACATCATGCATAAAACGAAATGTGTCCATAATGAAGTAAATTTTACGTGATACTTATTAATAGATAATGTTCATTAAAAGATATTAACAATAAAACAGAGGAAGCAAAAAGAAATATATTAAAAATGTAATACTGATATTGCTTTTCACGAGGAAATGTAATTTTATAAAGATTGAAAATTGTTTTCGGGAATATAAACAAACAGTTTATTTACACTCACATAAAAAAAATAATCAAATTAATGATTTCTCAAAAAATATGTAATATAAATGAAAAGGCATCTCACTATTCCCGATATTCCATTTTGATTTTAATGATCAAAGCGTTTCGATTACAGATGAATAAAAAGTTATGAAATAGAAAATTACATTCGCGATATATGATGATGTATCAAAGTAATTCTCATTGCTTTTGCTACATTCAATTATTAACACCGTTATTTAACTGAATATATCTATAACTTTTATTAAATTATAAATATCTATAACTTTTATTACTGATTGCGAACAAAAAATTGTTAAAGTTACAAAAATATTTTTTTTAATATAAAATTTTTTAGAACTTTTAAAAGTTTTCTTTTTCGTATATAAGAAGATAGTTTTTCAAATAACGTTACACATAATTAATATTATTTTTAAGTCACATATTATTCAGCAAAATTCAATGTAGACAATAATATAATACATTTATACATTTATAAAAGGAATTAAAGCATGAAAGGAAATTTAATTAAGTATAATCAAGAAAAATATTTTGCATTTTGTACTATATAAAATTAACAACAAACGGAAATGAAGAAATATAAATAATAAGCGCGCTCGCGCAAATCATGATTTATCCTTGCGCGAAGCAGCTGCAAATCGAATCGCAATATTTCTCATTATTCACATGTGTGTTTCCCATTTTTCATCGGAGAGCTATTGCCAGTCTCATCAATTAAAAAAAAAATCAAGGAAGAGAATGTCTTCCTTATGATCCGTTCGATATCATCTTGACGCTAGTAAGTTTACTTTCTCGTCACAAATCGGCATTCTATGGTGTCATTTCAAGCGCATCAGTCCATATATAGATAATCATAAGCAGGGATCTATTACGTATTTTTAAACTACAATTATAATAAGATGCCAATGTAATTATATAATTTTTTATACATTATTTTCGACTTAATCTTCTTTTAAGTATAGTTTTAAGTATTTTATTGTTATGCATTTTCCAATCTAATTAGCAAAATTATATTGATAAAATAAATCGTAATTAACATTTGAATAATTATTTTTAATCAAATTTATAACTATTCTTAAGTATGCAATGCAATAAAAGTGATCAAAACTAATTTGCATCATGTAATAAGCAAAGTATATCTAGTGCGATAAGAAGATAAAGCAAAGTGCGGAAATGTTTTAACATTTTTCAAGACTCAAATGATGGAAATAATATATTCTATTTCTTCCAGAGAAAAATTTACAAAATTTTTATCAAATATTTCAATGATTAATAGCAATTTATAATTGAAGGAAAAAGAATTATTTATATTTTTATAATTTA
>NW_017259187.1:1495869-1498887 GCF_001594045.1 Atta colombica
TATAAAAATAACATAAAAAAATTGTAATATTATTTTAGAAAAACTGATATATTCGATTATTATAATGCATGATAAAAAGATAAATGATGAAAAAGATAAATGATGAAAAGATAAATGATGAAAGATAAATTAATTTTTTCCTTGTTATAATAAAATCAAGTTATTTTTTTAAAACTAATTAATCAATGGCAATGATATAAAAATTCATGTATATGAGGAAGCAATTTTACAGCGATTGAATATGATACGGGAATTTCTCTTCGGATTTGCGGAAGAGTTATGAAAGGGTTAAACGTCACGGGAGAAGCACGGAGTCTCAGTGCTCGGTAAATTCGAAACCTCATATTACGCCATCGATTACGCGGATGACCGTATTGGAAAACTCCTAGAGCGAACGCCGCGTACATCAAGTGGTAAAGAACTGTCTTCTTTCGCGGAGAACTGGGCGAAGATCGCCATTCACTGCTACAGAATAGCTACGACGTGTATCTTTGAATCTTGGTTTAGCAACTTCAAATGTTAAATAACTGATAGCTGACAGGAATATAAACAAATCTTACATTACAAAATTCCAATAGCGAATTTAAAATGAACAATGGAATGCATATTTCGACAATATGGGAAATAATCTTTATTCGAAACAATCTCTTTCGTGAAGATAAAAATGAGATAGTTGTGAAATTAAGATCATCTCATTTATAATCGAGAACTCCGCAATTATTTCAACATCTGTTTAATATTTATTAAAATTAAATGCTGAATATATATTTCTGTCAAGAATTGAGAGTCGTAAATGGAATAATATGATTTCGATGACAAGAATAATAGACGTTTTAAAATTAAACTAAACAAAAGAGAAAGTCATAAATATTAATATTCACACATACAAAACATTATATTTGATAACTATTGAAAAATCATTTAAAAATAACATTTCTCTTTTATTTAAAAAATCTAATTATCTTTAATTTATCTCTACCATATATTTTGTCTACATTTCAGTTTTAGAGCTGCAACACAAACTGGTCTGAATAAAATTAAATTGTGACAATATTAATATACTATTATACAGTATTAAAAAAAAGATGCAAATGATAGAAAGTATGTGTATAATATTGTAGTATAATATTGTGCGGTAGTGATTAGTTGAGTAATGATCATATTAGATCTAACGATGATGGACACTTACAGTCTAACGAATCGAAATGGCACTCTTTAATCTATTTAATGGAAATAATAAAAACTAGAAACTGTATAAAAGTAAACAATTTTTTGCGCGTATTAAATGCGAGATATTTATGTAAGAGGATTTAGAATAACATAATTTCTCATTAGCTACCGCGTATTATACACGGATAACTGCAGAAATCCTCGATCCTTATACATAGTAGTTATGCATTATGTTTCTTGTTGATGAAATGCTTATTCATCATGTAGGTTTATTATCATAATATAATTCAACAAATTCTGCATTGCATAAATGGGTCGATATAGCAAATAATACATATAGCATATATACATATATATATCGTATGCAATTTATTCTAAGCTGTTTATTGAGTATTTATTTTTTATGTTTAGTTTACTTGTCTATCTAGTTATTATATAAATATTTTACAATTATCCATCAAGACGTTATTTTGTACTATTTATTTGTATATATTTATTACATATACACAAATAAAAGAATATATATATATATATATATATATATGTCATTTTTGTTTGACAAAGAGTACGTGTAACACTATGTTATTGCATTATTATTTACAGTGTTAAATGAATTAGATCTTATATTAAATCGTATTTTATCACATGAAAGATGTTTTACATTTTTCCAATTTAGCGTACATAATATGAATGCTTTTAAAAAGTATCTCCAAATAGAATTATTGTTTTAATTACATAGCAATTACAAAGTTTTAATATTTAGTGCGAGATATACTATTACTTTTTACAACGAGATACTTTTATTTTCCAAAAAGTAGATAAATGTATGCGTCCCCTTCTCTCCCTTTCCTAGTCTAATATCATTGAGCGAATTTTTTTTCTGATGTGAATTTGTCGTATACGAAGAATTCTTTCCCAGACATTTACCCTCGTTCCTAACGTTCTCGACGTAACATGAGAAATCAGGATCTCGTTATCTCAAGGGAGTGTCTCGAACGCTTTTGCCCTTCTTGATCACTGTGAAAGATTCTAAAGCAAGGTAAAGGAGTAATGAAGCAAGGGTGAGACAAGACAAGGCAAGGCAAGACACGACAAGGTAAGGCATGGCGAGGAAGCCGCCTATCCGTATGACGAGAGGCCCCTCTACTTGATCTACCGCCTACCTGTGAATCCCAACACACTGTTCAAGAATCATCTTATTAGAGACCCATGCTATATAAACCCAACGTGCCAGCATACCGAGTAGTTACGTACTGACTTTATTCATAGTCGTGCCGGAGAGTCATCGACGACATAACAGCACAACACATTTACACGCATCCTGTTCGTATATGCATACGCACGTGTACTACATAATGCCGATTGTATCACCTCGTTTTTGTGAAACCCTCCGCTAAAAGTTGCTGATCGCGTAAAACCCCCGAATCGACATGAACGATAGGCGAGATCCCCGTGATATATCTCATCGTGTCTCAGTGATGTATCGTCACCGATTATTGAAATTGATTTATCGAAGTTTTTTTTTTTCAAAGCAGTGCAGCAGTGCACAGTCAACCAGAGAGTTACGCATGATATAGTTCTTTTGATTGAATAGTTAAATTATTTAGTGTTTTAGAAAATGAAAAATACGATTTTATTCATATCTATATAAAACATCGTCGGGTAATTTCTAAGTGTGTTATTAAATTAAAAATGTAATACTAATTCGACGCTCTTAAAAAAATATTGATATAAATAATATCTTTAACTTATTGGAATATTATTCATAAATAGTATCTTCTTAAAGTGTTTTTTAGGTACTCGTGATTCTTTCTTTAAAAGATATAATAACATATTTATATATAATTA
>NW_017259187.1:1498987-1501366 GCF_001594045.1 Atta colombica
AATTGAGAAAATCAATTTATATGTATTATTTGGATATATTCAAGTTTTGTTATATTAAATCTACTTTAAATAATATTTAATTCGTATCAGACATTTATTTACAATTTTACGTGTGTAATATGAACATTTTGAAGACTACGTTAAGAACATATATTAAAACACTATACTATACAAAACATCTCGAAAATAAAAAAATACAAAAGACAAATATTCATAATCAAATTTTTTTCTTTCTTGTTTGTACAACGTTTAAAAAATATATATATAAAGAATTAATTATCTATTTATTGCAAAATACCATCGTGTAATATAAAAATGGTTATCATCCACGCATTCGACCCTTTTCCCCGCGTTTATTCGCTCACAATCATAAAATATCTCTCGCGAGCATATTTTGCATAAATAGCGAAAGTTGCCACTGTATCATTCTCATAGTGTTCATTTGAAACTTTTTCAGTGCGCGTTGATTTGTCTAAAGGGTTCGCTCGTTGTTGTTTCCGCTAACGAATACGCGAGTTAGCGTGGTTCCAGCACGGTCGATTTGTACCAAAAGATGTATTATTTACAGGTACGTGTGAGATCGGTTTAATTTGTCTAGTTTTAATTCGCCTTATATATTCAGTATAGATTTACAAAAATTAAAAATTGATATTTTTGTTATTACGGATCGCGTATATTATTTAGTAGGTGTAATTGCAATCACATGTATTACAGTAAGACGCGCGGTATACCACCCACGTCAGCATATTCACATAATTATAATAAGCACTAGACATCATAAACTTCAAAAATGGCATAGTCAGAGTTTTACAATTACGTAAAAAAATCGTAAAATTGATTCTTAAAAGACAAATTATTAGAAAGGCCTTTGCATATAAATCCTAACTTCACACTTTACTGTTCATAATGATTGCACTCCTCGTTTATTGTCATTCATTATAATTCTAAATAATTTATGATAATTTGCAGCGATAAAAATCAATTGTTAATTTATTGTCATAAAAATGACAAGATATTTCTTGCCTGTCTGAAGAAAATACAAGTGATATTATGTTGATAATATAAATTTTTGATACGCATGAAACATTTAAATCTTCAATTGTCAATTATAAATACTGTTTATTAATTAAGGAAGTATAAAATCTTGCATAACGCATTATGCATAAGACAATAAACCATCAAAGTCTTTCATTTCGTTCCTTTCCGTGAAATAAAAGACTAGTTGATTTTCTTATACTTTATCCATTGTGTAAAAGTCGGTGCTCCAGCTTTATTTTTGCAAAGTAATGAATAGAAAGAAGTGCGGACAAATTCATGAAGAGAAGGTACGTAGAACTTGTCTTGTTATACGTGCATTGATTAGCTAGGATTACTCTCCCTCTTTACTCCGACCTTTACATCATTTGTAAAACTTCACTACGACTTCACTCCTTCCCTCTGCTACCCAAAGAATGAGCGCGTTGACAGAACGATTTTATTATAAATCATTTGCTGCTGTCGCCTAGTTAATTCACTCGCTTGATTAATCAAACGATTTCTTATCCCTGCGGCAAATCGATGATCGTTGCATCTACGTTAAATACTTACATGCTATTTCTGATGCAGATAGATCTAACTGTCGATCATCTGACAAAGAATTATGATCACGAGATTTAAAATCATCTTATTTGACAGACAAATTTCATACAAATGAGAGAGAGAGAGAGAGAGAGAGAGAGAGAAAGAGAGAGAGAGAGACAGAGAGACGGAGAGAAACAGAAAAAAGAAAAAAGGGAAAGAAAATGAATTCATTTCACTTTCACTAACAATAACTAAATATCTAACAATAAATTATGTACTGCAATATAGAAACAACTCGTGAAAAATTTAGATTTTCTTTTCGATAAATTCAGTTCTGCGGAGATTAAAGTTATCCATAAGTTCATAATCCAGCTGCCATTGTCATTAGTATTGTCTCATTATTTCTTCTTATTAAAATATGAAGAAAAGCGATTACAACAATAGTCGGTGATATCATCGCTGAGCATAATATAAACGTCAGATACGCGCCCACACGACATATGCATCGACATTATAATGAGATATTAATGAACTAACGGGCACATGCAATCGCATTTGTCAGTCCCGCTGTAGTAGCTTCTCACGCTTCTCCACATTTCGATTGACTACTGGAACGAAGTTGCGACACCTCACGAAGTATTGCACTGCCGCGGTACAAGTCTTTAGATGCTCTCACTTTCTCTCTTTCTCTCTTCTACCATCCTCTCTCAATCTATCTACATATCTGTCTCTCTTATTCTCTTTCTTCCTTTTTCTCTCTCTCCCTCTCTCTCTCTCTCTCTCTCTCTCTCTCTCTCTCTCTCTCTCTCTCTCTCTCTC
>NW_017259187.1:1501466-1503521 GCF_001594045.1 Atta colombica
ATACACACATCTTTTCTAGCGGCGCATTGCAATCGAAGTACAGGGTTAAGAGCATAATATAAAGGTCTTGACTGTTGCAATAGAGCACAGATTGCCTGCTTGCCTGCTGCATCTCCGAACAACATTGACGTAACACTGCCAGTATTATTGATTCGGTCTGGTCCTTTTTCACATTGATTTTCTTTCATGTCGCCGGCCGAAGTTAATGGCAGCGATGAATCGCGCGTATTGTCGCACGGTCTGTTATTACGGAAAAAAGATTCGCGATAGAACTCCCGTTGCGTTTATCGTATCGCGAAATCGTGCTCTCATCGTTGCGCATAAACGTTTTCTAACCGTTCTTTACCTCTGTCTTAATTAATTCTTAACACTGTGCGCAAGCGAGTGATTCTTTATGAGTTTACGCGAGCACATTCCTATGTTTTTCATTTACAATTAAAACCTGATAGAAAAAATTCAGAACATCGCGATGTTCAGTTATAATGTATGAATAATTTTAACACATATACTTATCACATATTACATAAGAAACCATAATTAACGAAAATTAATAAACAATTTATAAAATTTAACGTAAAACTTACGTATTTGTATGTATGTATTATATTCATTTCAAAATTTATTACACATATCCTTCAAATAAATGGATTGCAATTTGTAATAAAATATATAATTGAAAAAAATTTCTGTAGTTGAAAGTAGACGAATGAGAATCTGGTTAAATTTATTAGAATTTTAGGTGAGATAACTGAAATTCTAATACAATAATCTGGTAAAATTTACTAAAATTTTTATTTTTACTAGAATTATATCAATCAGAATTCTAGTTATTTCAACTAAAATTCTAATAAACTTAACCAGAAAATTCTGATTCATTTATTTTCCACCAGAATTACTATTTAATCCGAGACCATTTTTCTCAGTGAGTATACCAACAGTTTGAAAATAATTAAATGACTGTTAAATTAATAACTAATGATATAAATTAAATAACTAATGGTAAATTGAACAATCTTTATAATTTCTTCAAATTTATTGTTAATTTTCGTATGTTATTTTCATTGCTTATAATTCATTTCTTAATTCATGTAGATAAAATTATTCATAGTAGTCATTACATAATAAATAATTCTCTTGCAATAAATCTTAATAATATTTGATCTCTTTTACATAATTAAGTGCTTGAAAATTAAAAAATATGTTTGTAAAATAATAATACTAATTATATTTGATGTTAATTTATATTTAACATCAATTATCAATATATGATTTGAATGTTAATTTATTTCAAAATAAAACATTTTTTTTCCATAAAATCACAAAATGTTAATGTCAATTAAAGCTATACAACAGATCAATATCTGTTATAATTAATATAATATATTGCATAAATGCGATATCGAAATATTTGAAAATTGGAAAATTATCAAATATATATTTATGTATGAGTTTATATTAATAATAATTATTAATTTTAAAATTTATATTCTGTAAAAATATTGTTTATATCTTAATTTGTATGGTTTATCGAAGCAAATAATGTAATAATATTGATGATAACTAACATTGAAGATGATAAATGTACGATAGATTAGAATTATTTCATCTAACTCGTATGTTTCATCATAGACTATAATTATTTTCATCAATCTCATCAAAAATCGCAACTCGTAGGATATGTTATATTACGGAAAAAAAATTTCCTTGGCACCTTGACGTACTAAATATCAAACCCAGTATTAATAGAGGCGCTTGATTTATTAAAATTACACACCTCATAACATGATTCGTGCTATGGCTCGTACCTGATAAGCTACGCGACAAATGTCAGTTTACACACGAGAACGATTGGCGATATTCAACACCGGATCTGAAAGTTGAAGAGCATCTATTGCATATGTAGATGCAATACAGACACAAGATCCTATGATATTAGACACGCAGCACGGTGGAACCAACCCAACAAAAAATTGTTCATGCATGAATATAGTAAATATGTATAAACATACATGAAGATATATTCATAAACATATAAAATTATATATATATATATAT
>NW_017259187.1:1503621-1504788 GCF_001594045.1 Atta colombica
TTACAAAAGAAAGAAGAATGTATGGACATGTATGGACATATTTCATATATAATTATATGTATATATTTATGAATATACATGTTTATGTTTGTTGCACATATTTATATTTGTGCATGAAAAATTTTTTATCGGGAAGGCTTGATGAAAATTCGACCATATACTAATCTCCGGCCATATACTAACCTGTCGTAAAAACCTAATCATTTCGATTTATTTTTGTAATATTTACGTTCAAAAAGATAAACTCAGATATTCTTTCTTCATAATAAAAAAAAAATAAGGATAAAATTATGCGTAATATACTTGACATGTTCATAATACTTTGCCTATATATATTTATTTAATTATATAATTATTAATTATTATATAATTATTTAATACTGTTTTTAAAAATAAAAATGTTTCTCTATATGATAAAAATATGAAAATATATGACTTTATGTTGCGTATATTACGAAACGATAAACTGAAATATATATCATAATAAAAATAGATTTAAAAAATCTCCAAACCTCTGCAATAATATGTATGATGATTAGAAATGCAAAAGTAAATGTAGAACCTATGCATATGTAGAATGTCAATATGTATTATGACACACTATAAGTTATCTACATCAGTTTACGACATCCTCACAGCTTATTATGTTCTCATTATATAGACCTAAACGATTTCTCAAAATGTCGACTGCTGACATATGTTCCGGTTATAAAAACACGTCTTGGTTGCGCATTCGTATCGCAAATGCGAAATAATGCATTGCCATGATAAACTTGCAACGTCTTCAACTTCATGAGATAACTAATAGCCATATTTGTAATACTTTATTACGCATCAAGACGTAATATTACATTTATTTCAGTTTCATTTCACTGAAAATACAAGATATTATTTAAAGATAAATGAATCTTTTATAAGTTTGATAATATTTTTATTAATGTAATAATGTAATACGTAACGACAAAACAATAAATAAATTTTTAAAAAACTGTAAAAAAAAAGAATTTATTATACAAGATTATAAATTCTTAATTTTTTTAATTAAAATTGTGTGATCTACAAATTTTTAAATTTATTTCTATTTATTTCTTTCTAATAATTTCGAATCTTCTTTTAACGTAATTAAAAATTATTAAAAATTAAATTAATTTAATTTAATTAAATAAT
>NW_017259187.1:1504851-1510644 GCF_001594045.1 Atta colombica
TTAATTAAATAATTAAAAATTAAGAAATTTAATTTCTCAATTAAAATTATAATATAAAATTAGAACAAACAATTATTATAATTATCGTTTGCAAAAAACAAATTCGCTATAGTGTTAACTTAATTTCCGTCAAAATTAAAAATTTTATTTCAGATTATTTCATAGAAATATTTTTTTAATCAAAAAATTTAATCTCAAGAAATCATTTGTGTTGTGAGCTCTATTTTTGTGAAATGCTCAAATATGAATGCAAAGAATTCATACTTTCTCTCACGCATAGTACGGTAAATTATATCAAAGTCTTTCAAATTTAATAAAAACTACACATAATGTAACTACACATAATGTACAGCAGCGTAAGAGAGATTTCTATCCCTGACACTTCAACGGCCATAACAAAGAATATCTATTGATTTAAGTCTAAGATTTCACAGAAGATGATAATATTCAATAATATTCAGTTTAAAATTGCCAACATTCTTTTCTCATTACAAAGAATTTCTCATTAGTATAATAGCAATATGCATATTACACAAACTTTACGAGACGGAACTTTTTTCTTAACCGTACGTTTAGATTGTTTTCCTGACAATTCTTTAGTCTATTGATGCTCGTTTTTGTCAATGCAGATTTAACTTTAATCTTGGTTTAATTTAATATTTATTTTTTTCAGTTCTAAAAATTAGAAAAGGATAAAAAATATGTTAAATCAAGATTACATATAAAGTTAATTTATATTGGCAGAAATAGACATGACACTTGTTTCGATTTGAAATCAAGAATTTATACTTTTTAATAAATAGTATTTTTTTTACACAATTCAATAAAAAAAAACATTAAAACGAGACTAGTCTTTCCCAAAATTTTTCGATTGCTGAATATGAATCTGATTTTCAAATTGCTCTATTACATCACACTTTTGAGAAATTTGTAGTTGCAAAAAGAATTATTTTTATATATATTGTCATATTATAAATACAATATGTGATCTGTTAGAAAAGTTTTTTGAAATCAAAATTAAATATATCGTTAGGATTTTCAACCTCATCAAAAAAATGTGTCGGCTACAGTTGATAAGACATTCATGATTAAATATTGCGAAACAGCTGTGAATTAGGTCATTAACTTATTAAAAAACTTTCAATTAGGGTAACTCATTAGGGTATATATACGCTGTACCTAACAAAAACTTAATTTATAAATATTATTTATTATGTTTAAGATAAATAAACTGTACTAATAAAAACTTTGTATTGTCTGCTACTTTTAAAAAAATATTAGAAATCCTAAATATTTATTTTTCGTATTAAAAAAAAAACTTTTTGAAACTCTTGCATTTTTGCTATATATCTCATAGAATGGAATATTACTCATAGATGAGCTCTCGAAAAATTTACAAATAGTGTCTTATAAATACAATAGTTATAAATAACTTATAAATAAGACATAAAATGGTATAATAACTTATTAAATGTGTTTACAAAGTTTTATTAAGGAATAATAAATATGTATATGAAGTAATAAATAATGATTATAATCTTTTACATATATAACAAATGTTATGCTATTAAATACATATTTCATATAATACATTTATTGCATTTAGTGTACTGAATCTAATCTGCGCATACTTTGTATACTTTGGGCATAAATCCCGTACGCTAAAAATACGTATATCGCCCTCCCCCCCCCCCCCTCCAAATAGGTGAAATATCATCAAGCTGAACAAAGAATATAAGAAATAAGTAGTTGTAGTTTGCCATACTCCATTCTCTATTATCCTTTTACACGTATGTATCACCAATAACCATTAAGCTTTTCGTAATCTCTACAATAATCGTTTTATATGAATTATGATATATGATTGCGCTATTCATTACGTTGACAAATCGATTCAACTGACAGTAATTTTATTAATATTAAATAGGAAACTGAAATCATAACACACTACTAATTTAACATAAAAGCATATAATAGAATGGTTGCATGCACATTATCTCTACTCCTTTTAGTTTCTCTGACTTCTGCAGTATAAATCCTCGTGCGGCATAAATACTGGAAGTCATGTCTATATTTATTTAAACTTAAAGATTTTTTTAAGTGATTATAAATCACTCATGTCAAAATTGACAAATTCAAAATATGCAATCAATAACAAAACTTAAAAAATATCCAAAAATTTATATAGAGATTTTTTTTTCATTATTTTGAATTCATCAAATTTTACATCAAGTTCATATTCAGCAATCTAAAAACTCTTGAAGTTTAAATGAATATAACTGCTATTTGGTAAATTATCAATGATCTAAAATTTTTTCTACAACATTTAACTATGAATGAATATCTTATTAATCACAACCGACACAAAAAATTTTTTGAGAGCTAAAAGACTGAACAATGTACCTAACTTTGATTGCAATAAAATTTGTGTAGCACGTAATATCACGTACATACATATGTAATTATAATATGACAAAGTACAAAGAAAATAATCCTTTTTTTGCAATTACAAGTACAAATTTTGTAAAATTATGACGAGATAGAGCAATTTGTAAACAGGATTTGTATTTAGCATCCGAAAAAAACTGTAAGAAATGACTAGTCTCAACCTAATGTTTGAAAAAAATTATTTTTTGTTAAACTGTGTTATATAATTTAAACAAGCCATATATGAGCCAATATTATGAACTGGCAGCGCAGATGTCTCTCACATTCAAAGCATGGTATTAACTCGGAGTAAATAGCGGTTAATTTCTATTCAGATTTTCTTCAGCCAAATGTTGGCTTGCGTATTCTAGTGAGCAAACTGCCTGCATAACGAATTACAGAGCAACATTAGCAACAAATTTGTTTGGGTGTTGCAAGAGATCATCCATGTCCGTATTAAACTCATATTTTATCGGCAATCTGCTGATATAATCTAATAGCAGATTGTTGACAGAAATTGAATGAAATTGATCATTTTGTAAACTATGTTAATTTAATATATCACACAAAATGTAGAGATTTTCTATAAAAGATATTCTATAAAACTCTCTAATTTCTACAGAATCTGCCATTATATTTTATCATATATAGTAGTCTGTTATATTTCTGTTGTATTCTGTCGACAAAAGCTAAGACACTGTGTCTCCAGATTTGTCACAGATCTTTCCAAAATCTCAACATATTTAGCTATCCGAATATAATCCTTGCTTCGATTTTTTTTTAAGCGAGAGATCAATCTTTATTTTATTTAATTCTATTGCATGACTTCTTCCGTAAAATACGTTCCGAGAGGATATACATCTCACTAAGTGAACTAACGACCCGATTTCTCGTACACAGCTAATCGTACTCTGCGTGACGGTAGCCAGCGTTATTGGTGATCTGCCACCGGGCACACGGCGCAACACTTACTTGCCGCCAGAGCCGACAAAAGGTTACACGTACAACAAGCCGCCGGTGTCATTTCCGAAGCCCACGCCGACGGGGCCGTTTCCTACTCCAAACTTCCCTGGACCCAGACCGACGCCATCCTTCCCCACACCTAGGCCAACACCGTCCTTCCCCGGACCCAGGCCAACCTTTCCCGGGACCAGACCGACGCCCACCTTCCCACAACCTACCAGAACTCCAGGAACTTTTCCGCCGTCCACAGGATATCCCAGAATAAGACCCACACCTCCTTTCCCAGATTATAATGGCCAACAAACCAATGGTGATAGAACATCCCTTATCCCTGATGTAAGTATACACTAAACAAAAAATCTAATATTTAAGTGATTTTAAAGAAATACAGAACAAATACATACTTTTTTACTTATAAAAAAATCTGCAATTTAGAAACTGTAATTGAAAAATTAATTTTTCTTTTATCTAGAATAGACATAGATCTCTAAAAATTGATAGAACATCTCTCAAAACTGCGAAGTATCCTATTAAAACAGTTTGAAGTAGAAAGTTCGAATTTCATTTTGGATAAATAATTTAAATAAAACTGTCAATTTATTTGATCAATTTAATCGAATCGAGGATTCAAATATAATTTTCATACACTAAAAAAATTAAATTTTAATAAATATTTGTTTGAATAGTTCTAAATTTTTTAATATATTAAATAGAAAATTTTAAATGGTTCGGACATTAAAGAAAATTCAAGTATAAAAATAATATAGTACTTATTAAAAAAAAGGAAATAAACAGCTCTATTTCTTGGGGCTTACTCTATTTCAGATTTACAGTTAGATCTAATGAATCGAACAATTCGAAGTGTTCTTAGGCTTGAATTATTTAACCTTCTAACCGTGTTTAGAAGATTTAATATATCACAAAAATTGATATTTTTGTTGGCAATATTATCGTTACCACGAAAATTTTCTAAAAACACTCGAGTCGAAAAAGATCCGAACATAGTTAGAAGAAATAATTAGGACTGAATTATGTTATATTAAATTATACATATTGTTACAAATATTATTTGGATTTTAGGATTGAATTATTTAAATATAAGATATTTAACTGATATAATCTTTCAATTATGAAAAATAAATATGATTTAATTCAAATTAATAATTATTTTTTATATTTTTTATTTTTATCTGAATGAGATAATATAATTGAAGTTTGTATAAAATTAGATAAATCGATATTGCACACGTATTTAATTTTTTAATTAATGCATTGCAGCATGATCATCATCATCACGAACCTGGCATGCCCTTTGACTTCAACTATGCTGTGAAAGAGGACGCTTTCGGCAACGATTATTCACACAATGCCATTAGCGACGGTGAAGTCGTCCGTGGTGAATATAAAGTACAACTTCCGGACGGTAGGACGCAACTTGTGCGATACACTGCGGATTGGCAACACGGTTTTAGCGCACAGGTTTCTTATGATGGAAATCCTCGTTTCGACGGTGGAAATTTCAATCGAGGCTATTAGCTTTAGCGTCGGGTTCTAGGGCTGTTCAATTTCTGTTAAATCAAAAAGACTACAGAACACAACGTCGTATATACTGCATGTAACAATATTTTTAAAGATATTGAAGATTAGTAAGGATGTATCATGAAAGTATGATAATTTATGTAGAAGACAAATGTTCACTGTATTTCTTAATATGATACTGATAATAATAACATATTCAGCGTTTTAAAATTCTCACATAACGTTATTCGTAAAATTTCATTTTAACTCTTCCTTGTTGAAAAGGCGAACAGATAATTTTTGTAACTTTTGAACTTTGTTTTGATATTGATATCTATGTATCAATTCGATATTTAAAATTCAAAGTCAAAATTTTACTAAATTCTACTTCTATTTAAAAGATAATAATTGTAATGTTTATATGCAATTGTTAGTCGTGAGAAGCTTTTATTTTTCATAGCTCATAGCTGAGGAAAATTACTAATAGAATTTATTGCTATTATTATAATAAACAAAAATCTATTTTTAATACAAAATTTTGTAGAAAGTAGTGCTATATATCTATTCAATCAATTTTGAGACAAATTATATATATATTAATGTGATTCAATTTTCCTTTTCTTTTTAGATTTATAAATAAATAATTTTAAATAACAAAAAATAATAAATATTTAAGAAACTTATTTCATCTGTGATATACATAATCATTATACTACAATAATAATATTATCTACTTCATCTTATGTTCATTAGATCACAAATCAATTTCAATAATAAATCATATAATTGTTGCAATTACGTAAATTGTTGGATCACATTAATATATATATAATATCTATATTATAAATAAATCTCCTATATATTTTATTATGCAAATTATATTTT
>NW_017259187.1:1511032-1514025 GCF_001594045.1 Atta colombica
AAACTTTCTTCGATTATCTTTTACCTGACTATTAATAAAACTAATTTCTACATACTTAATAATATCTAGAAAATAAAATCATTATATATATAAAATGATTTTATATGCATATTTATGTGTATTTACATATATGTAAGTATATACACAAAATTATTAAAGCTTTTCTATGCTTTTGTTATGAAAAAATGACTAAATGTGGAAAAAATAGAATTTATCATATGATATTAATTTTAATAAATACTAGTAAATATAATCAAACAAAATATGTACTTATTATTGCATTTATACTATTATGTATAATTTTTTCATACAATTTTTTAAATATTTACATGTCATATCCGTATAAATATCCTTCCGCATATGCTCTCGGCATATCAAATGAATTTCTACGAATTCTTCTGCCAATTGGTTCTAAATCATTATAACACTTTGTAAAAACTCTCTCTATAGCTGCTTCTGCAACTTCTTTTGATACTTTATGCACAGCCATTACTGACAGTCGTGCTTTATGCTTTACACAATTCTGTTAATAAAAATATTATAAAATTAGAAATTAGAAATAACGCTCATACAAGAATAAATGTATTCTAAAAGAAAAAGAAGAGAGAGATATATAATCGAATCTCCCAAAATCTGGTAATATCTACCTGATGTGTCGCTTTTATATTAATAAAAGACGAATCGCCTTGTAATAGTGAACTCATAAAACTACAGTGTCCAAGATTTGCTGCTCTAATTTCTGTACAGGCTAGATGATCAATATTTTTCACATCTAACTTATTACGGCAGTAATCAAACATATGAATCATTTCATGTAGAAGAACTCCTCGAACCATGTCTTCACTATGTGCTGAATTTTGACAGATAATTATCTGTAAAGAAAATAATTTTATGTATAGCAAATTAAAAGAATCTATTTTTTATAGAAATATAATATAAAATATTTCATTAGTAAAACATTTAGCGGTCCAAAAAAATTTAGTCAAGCAATTTGGAAAAATATTTACCTGATTAAATTCTGAATCATATCCACCAGTTACAATCGGATTACACACTTCACAAGAAATGTGTCGTCGAATATCTATTTCACTGGAATATCAATAATAATAATCTAATAAACAATAATATCTAATAATAGTCTAATAAACAATAATGGAATCAAATTATCAATTTATATATATAATATATATAAAAAATAAATTACAAACCATCCAGAACTCCTCAGTGCTCCCATCATGAGTTTTATTATAGGACCTAGAAATGACATATAATGAAAAAAATTATATTAGATTTAAAATTATACAAAACAAAAAATAAAATAATAAATATTATATTTATACACAATAAAAGCAAGTTAAATTAACATACAAATTCTATTTATGAGACATCAAAAGTAAGTTTATGAATTACACTTTGATTTTTATTTCTTCTTAATAAGAAGAAATAAATAAGAGATATCTTACTTTCTTTTATACATTTATAAACATTGTGTTCACATCGATTTTTGTCTATTGATTCACGTCCCTGAGCGCCAAGTAATATCTTAAACCAACTGTGCTGAAATTTTTTTCCTCTCCTTTCTGGATACATATCAGATCCCCATAAATCTTCATTATTCAAGGCTGCTTCTTGACTATTACCACTTTCATCCCTTTTCTCTTCATTCGCATTCTTAACTGTCATGGTCGCGCGAAAATTAGGAAAATTGATACGATAGAAATAAATTTGAATAAATAAATATTAATCACATTAAAATTTATACTCAGTTAAATATTTTCATGCAAATATTTTCATGCATGTGCATCAATGTACATTTTCTAATTTGAGGTTATGGTGAATTACATCATCTCACGTGGTTCACATCCACTGACATTGTCCACAATCGTGAAATCACGTGATCACAATTGTAGCCGAACAATTGATAAATATTTAGAATTTTAGAATACAATATTATATTCTGTTGGGAAAATTACTTTACAAATTGCTCATTTTTATATTATATTTATTTATATTTCATTTTTTAGGTTATCTTGTACGTATGTATTTATCTTAGAAATTGAATACAAAAGTTTGGGTATTTTATTTGTCGTTATATTATTATGTTTTATTTGTTCAATTTTCATATTTTTTATACTTAATTTAAATAAATATAAAATACTTAACACATGTAAAGTAACATGTAATATGTAAAAAAATAACTTTCCATCCCTCCAATTAAATGTAATTGAATGATTAGATCCAAAAGCATGAATTCATTATATTCAACTATTATTCATTAGCAAATGTAAATTATAAAATAGTCGAGAAAATAGTACTTTAAAAAAGTGTAAATGGAAAAAAAATTGGACAATACTCGATGTTATCTCTATTATCTTAAATTGAGATGAAAATCATGAGCAAATTCAGAATATTTAAAATACTTAATTTAGAATATTTATAATTTCATTGGTCTAAAAAATTTGTTCACATTTATAATTTCTCCTTCGTTTTAAAATAAATCGATTCCCAGTCTTGCAACACTTTTCACGTTTATTCACCAGACGGCGTATCGTCGTATATGTAAGCGTTGCGTGTATCGACGTGGCATGTTTAAGTCGGTAGGTGGCCGGTTGGAATTATATTATTGATGTACTTGGCGCACGTTGGAACTGTTGGAAGGCGCACATTCCAATACTTATAGTAGATAGTTGTCAAATTGTTGGAAAAAATATCAAAACTTACAAGATGAACAAGATTTTTTTCTTGTGCGCGTTAACGAGTTTAATTTCTGTGGCTTTCGCTGAGACCTGTCAAAAACCTGAGATCGTAGCATCGTCATATGTGACGGAAGACGCTACGGTCCTCACGAATGTCGCTTTTACTATGCAATTCGTGTTAAAGTGCAACAACGGTGTAAAGGGAATCAGTTTGTATGCCGAAGTCGAAGGCAAAACATTGCCGGCAGTCAGACTGAGCGCTGATAATAAATATCAGGTAATATCTATATATATATA
>NW_017259187.1:1514125-1521870 GCF_001594045.1 Atta colombica
AATAATAATATTTAGAGATATTTAATAATTTAGTTATTTTGATTTCAAATTGTTAATTAAAAATTTAATTTGAAATCATCTACCTTCTTCTAGTAGTTTAATAAAAATCATCAATGATAACACGATACTCTGATTAATATGAAAGTCATCAATGATAATTTAATATTCATGAAACTATTTTGCCTGTGTTAGATATCCTGGACAGAAGATATCAAGAAAGCAAGGTCTGGCGATTATTACATAAAACTGTATGACGAGGAAAAATATGTCGCTGTTCGTAAAGCAATAAGGAATGGAGAAGATCCTGATAGTGTGAATCCCTTAGCAGTAGTTGTTCTAAATAATCCGGGAATTTTCCTCGGTCCTTGGGTGAATTCCGAATTCTTAGCCGCTTTCTTAGCTATTCTTGTATCCTATTCGGCATTTTCTGCAAAATACAAACTTCTAGCGTAGAATATTTTTTATTAAAAAATAAACATTAATAAAATATTTGAATAAGTATTATTTATTTCTTTAGAAATAAAACTTAATAAAATAAAATTATTTGTATATTTTTATATATTCACCATAAAGAAGTTAAATATTATACATTACATTATATATATAGGACACATTCTACTGGTGCTCACAAGGTTCAATTCCTTATTTAATATTTGATAAAAATGAAATGATTTCAAGAGTATTGTGAGAGCAAGTGAAATAAAGCCATAAGCTTTTACTACAATTTACTGCATTCACATCTAAACCATACGAATTAAGTTTTTTTTATGTAAATACTATAGTCCTTTTCATATAAATTTATTTATATGAAAAATTTTCTAAATTATATATTACATTCAAATATACACTTGTATAGTCATAGCAAAATATTATTATTTTAAGATTAACAAAATAGTACAAAATATATCCAGATACAATCAATACATATCCTGTGATGGTGGCTTCCCAAATAAGTGTTTCCAAGACGGTGGATACTTCAAATTATTACTGCTTGATTCTAATACACATATCCATTGATCTAAATAGCACACCAGAGCTATTGCATCTTCTATATTATCCCCTTCAGAACAGAATTTGAATAAGATAGCACAAGGAATGTTAGCATTAGACAGAAAGTTGAAGATGCTCTTAGCAAATCCACCCCCTGGTATCTGCAATCTTTCCTCTCCAGTCACGTCTTTCGGTTTATGCGGAATCCAGTTGAGGTCATCAAAGAGTTTACCAGTCTGAGACTGTATACTAGGAGAGGCAACATATCTCAACTTAAGATGCTGCGGTTGGACTTCTCTTTTTACATAATCATGACTGCTTGCAAGAATTATTACCTGTGAAAAAAAATTTCGCAAAATAAAGATAATTGCAATATTATTAAAAGAGTACAGAATTAAAATATTACTTTAGCTATTTTTCTCTCGGTGACAAATTGCGTAATTTCGTTGAAAAATTCTAAAAGTTCTCCAACATACGGCGATCGGATCTGTATAACGACAATACGTTCCTTGATCCCCGCGTAAATATCAATCGTCGTGATAAGCTCATTCGAATGCTCATGATAGGCGTTTGCGCCAACAATAGGTATGAATGACGCGCTAAAAATTTGACCGACTTTTGGAAGGTTAAGATTCGAAATGAGTAAATCAACAGACAGTTGTCCAACGTTTCCAACCGCTACCGATGGTAAGATGAGCGTATAATTCTCCAAATCAATATCCTGCATTAATTCAATCATTTTCACATTTAATAATATTACTATTTCAGAGTTGAAATATGAGGTAAATATTACAAGGCGATATGTCACACATCAATACTCGACAACTCAACTGGTAATGCATAAGTGCGAGTTTACATGCACTTCATGCACTTGTATTGATAATAGGTCTGTCACGTTGACTGCACTTTTTGCACTTAGCATTTTCGTTTTCTCTCTTTTCACGAATGAATATATATTAGGTGTGGGAAAAAGTTCGTGGCGTTTTTCCCGTTAGCATTTCCCGTTGGCATTAAAAAAACGCCACAAATTTTTTCCCATACCTAATATTTATTCTATTTTAAGTACAAACATTTTATTCGCCGATTAACTTTAAGTATTGCCAATTGCTAAACTGAAAATTTATTATCTAATTTCAAAACTATGTATTTGTAAAAAATAGTCAAATATATTTACATTTCAATTCATTTACATTTTATTTATTATCTCCACACAACACTTTTTCTTTACTATTATTAATAAGAATAAGAGAAATGCCCGTATTCATAATCAGACCTTGTACTTAAAGCTTAAATTTATCTTTAGATGCTCAGCAACTAATGAAATAATTCGTAGAGTATCTAAAGATAAATTTAAGGAAGCCTTAAATATAAGGCTTGACTATGAATACGAATAAGAGACAGATTTTTAAGGCCCAATTTCACGGTTAACTCTTAATCGAGGTTCAACTTATTTATTATCTCTTTTCAATTCTAGAATTGGAAAGAGATGAGATACAAATTGAATCTCGATTAAGAGTACTTAACTGTGAATTGTGAAACTGGGCCTAAGTCTTGGCCTAGTCTGGCCCTAATCTGTTGGCTATTCTGGTGATAAAGTTAATCGACGGATAAACTTAACTGACGTTGGTAAAACTGACGTTGGTAGAACTGACTTGAGTAAAACTCCCCCGAATAAGCATGATTAGTTTTTGTGGATCATGTTTAATTGTTTGGCAAGCAGACCTATCTTTGCCGAATTGAATTCGCTAAATATAAACTTTTTTAATTCTTCCTTTTTCCTTTTTTTTTTTACTTTTTTTTAATACAACACATTATGCAATAAGATATATTATAATAAATTATTTGCATCTTTTAGATAATCTGGCAAAAATAAAATTGTTTGTAGAGGTTCTTCACCCCCACCGATTCTAATCGGCGGTCCTCTTTGGACTATAGGGAAGGAAATAATACAATACATTGGTCATAAATATCGTTATCATTACTTTTTTATAGTAACGATTTGGTAATAACATTACAATTTTTTATATAACGGTAAGCCTAAAATTGGGAAAATCAGTTTTGAAAAGTAATTTGTTATCATTATGAGTTATTTATTGAAAAAGATACATAACTCATTATTTTATAATATTAGTAAAAAAGATAAAAAGTAATGCGTTACTAATATGTTACTCATTATTTGCTATGACTAATGTAACAAATTATTTTGTTACATCAATAAATAACGAATTATTTTTAAAAAATGGCTTTCTCAATCCTGATGTTAGTTATTATTAAATCATTATAAAAAAAATAATGCAAGTAAAGCATTTCCATTCCTACTTTGGACACATATTTTTTTCATTTTTTAATTTAACATTTTTCATTTATACAATTTCTTTTGCATCATAATACACTTTCTTTTATATCAAAATATAATGCATTTCATGCAATATTAATTATAATTTAAAAAATATAATTACAAATAATAATTATTTATATATTAGGTGTAGTAAAAAGAAATCCATTATTTTTCCATTCAATTTCATGCAAAAATAATGGATTTCTTTTTACTACACTTAATATAATAAAATTAACTCTTTATAAGATTATTCCACACGTTTACCATTAATATGTGTATCATTGTAGTTATTATGCAGCCTATCTAAGATTTCACAATTTCCTTTATAAATGAAGTGATATTTTAAATTAATTTAAATTAATTTAAATTCAAATTTTATTCGATAAAAACGAATCAACCTTGTAGAAACCCTCCACCACCCCCGCCGGTTTCAATTGGTGGTCTTCTTTTTACGATATATTGGTGACGTTCAGCAAAAAAAGCAGTTGCATTTCAACTATTGTAAAATTTTTCATTCAACATAATTGGTTTACACATTTAGATCCATAAAGAATCAAAAGCAAGAACCAATCGTATTGAAGAATTTTACAGTTGCAAAATTGCTTTCTCTGCAGCTATTATTTCATATTTTTATTATTTACATTATTTTGCATACAATTCATTTGATATCAAAATACAATTACAATAATAACAATTAATAAAAATTAATAAAACAATTAATAAAAAAATATACTTCAGACTAGAAAAACTAAAATATTAAATTATAATACATAATAGTTCAATCAAATAATTATTATAAGACTATTCTGCTTTTATCGAATATCATTGCGGTTATTATGCATTTTATCTAATAAACTATATTTTATAATTTTTTTTATAAATAAAATAATATCTTTAGAACATAAAAAAATTTCATCTGATAAAAGCGAACTAACACCTTGTAGAAGCTCTCTACCATCCCCACCGATTCCGATCGGCTCTTTTCTTTAGACCTGAGACATAATAAGAACAGTAAGAGGCTCCGCGTAATAAAAGGAACAGGGAACAAAAAACAAAGAATAAGAATTTGAACCTATCAAAAATCATGTATTGTGGAATACACAGTTTCTAATAGGTTGAAATTCTTATTCTTTGTTCTCTGTTCCCTGTTCCTTTTATTGTGCGGAGCTCCTAAGCCTCTTATAAAAATTATCCAATCATAGTCAAATATTCTTCTCACAATCTATAATTGATCAATTTCTCAAGGCTTATTGCATCTATTTTGTGTTTCAGGATTAATACGTCATACTGTAAAATGAAATTTAAAAAAATCGGGATAACTGACACAAATTTTAACAATACTCAAACAATGCGCATATGTCAAAATCTAAACATAAAAACAATCTTAAAAACATCCTGATTTTAGATATGCGCGCTTTTTTAGGCATTTTTCGAAATTTGAGTAAATAATATCTCGATTAGAATTAAAATTATTCCATTTTACATTTTTTCATATTTTTGTTATTTACATTATATATTCTATATACAATTTCTTTTATATAATATATAACATAATATAAAAGATTATAAAATTGAAAATATAGCATAATATACAATAAGAATATATATAAAATTTCTTTGTGAAATTATATACGAAACGTTCGATATGCGTCTAATAACACAATTTTGTTACGATACAATGTGAAATATGTGGGTATGATCGACAAATTACTATTACGTAACGTTTCTTATACATATAATCGAATATTGAATAGCAACTGCAAAGTTTATTTTGTTTTATTTAATTTATTTTTTTTGGTTGCTTTACAAGCAACCAAAACCAAAAAGATTGTTAATAAATTCATAATATATACCTTTCAATTAGAAAGAATGTCAACAATTGACATATTGAAACTATATTTTCATAAGATTCAAACAAAATATATAGCACGCAAAAAATAAGCAAAGCTTTAGTGCACGATAATGATCAAATAAAAAAATATGCAATAAATAAATAATCTCATCAATTCTAATATACACAATTTTTATTCTGTTTCAACGTAAGTCGCGTAAATAATAATTATTTCTCTGTATGATACATATCAAAAAATATTTGTATTGTATCTATTTTTTAATAATATAAACAAATAAATCAAGTAATATATTTAATCGCATGTATAAATTCTAATTCCCGTTTTACTTTATTAAAGATCGTGTTATAACTGTTTAATAAAAAATAATCGGTAACAATTCGATCAAATCAAGTCCCTCAGCTGAGTGGCTCATTAAGTAGTATCCGACACAGAGAAGAATGATCTATATGTGCTGGAGAACGAGCTGTGCTCTATTTCTGTCAAGTTTCACGAGATTAAGCAGCAAAAGGAAATTAAACGATCCGTTGAATATCAAGCATTTTACTGCAGGAGGAAACAAATCCCAAATTTCAGGATTGCTCCCAATAGTAGCTATTTTGCGAGTTAACAACTGTCACCTTTTTCCAAATCTTTGCATAATACAAGTGTAATGCAATTTCCAAATATTTGGATGATAATTTAATCATTCATATAGATATTCATCAGTTTTTTAGTACATCAGATAAAAATTCGTGTGCGAGAAAATATTCTTCCATCAAATACATCTTTTTATTACCACAAAAAAACAGGGATAGAACGATTCCTATCGAAAAGTGGTTACAAATGAAGTGGGTACAAATGATTACATTTCGAAATAATAAAATACATACATTTTTACTATTATTTATTAAATGTGCGAGCACAAAAATTCTCAGGTACTGACTGTTCGAGGCGAATCGAACCGATAACAATAAGACGTCAATTAATTTCAAAATAATCAAATATTTAATATTCATATCGTTTTTTATTTTTTCTATAACAAATGTATTCAGCAAATGTATTTAAATAATTAAATAGGCTTATCTAAATATTAAATGTAACATTTAGATAATTAAAAATTATCGAAGTTTTACTGATACCGGGGTACCCAATCGATTCATCTCGAATTTATTAAGTATTCACACATTTTTAATTATGTTTCATTGCAATAATTTATTCAAATAACTATAAATCTTTTTGAAACAATTTATGAAGTATAGAACTATCAATCAAGTAGAACTAAAAATTCCTTAAATAATATATACATACTACGTATGTATTTTATTATTTAAAGCAACCTAAAATATTTAAAAATTAATTAATGTTCTGGAATATGTAAAAATTAATTAATATTCTGGAATAGGAGGAATGTCCATCGCCTGAAAAAAATTTCTTAAAAAAGCTTAAAGTAAAAAAATATATTCATTTATAACCATACTTTTTTCTCAAAGAAGTCGCGAAGAAACGACCAAACTTATGATTTTAATTTATTTAATGCAATTCATTCTTTCCTATTTTTGCACAATTGCTATCCATATTCAATTCGCTAAATTTTTTTATTGTCAAAGCAGCATTAATATTAATTAATGGAAGAATATTTAAAGAAAACAATAAATTTTTCACTTAAAAGGACAAGTTATTTAATTGATTTTGCGATTCAATTTAAAAAATTAATTAAACTACATTGTTGCTGTTGTTAACTTGAAAATTACAGCTCGCGAGGATTGATCAAAAAAATCAAGATTAATTTTAGCCCTGTAACGGAAATCTTCAGATTCATCGGGGCACCGAATTAGAAGTTTTATGAGTTCCATGGAAAATAATGAAAAATGTCTTTCCATGTTGAAAATTACTACGACTCTTCGTCGGTACAAAATATTTACTAATGTTCATTTGACGCAAGAGACAACAATGAAGCTCTACTATCGAGACAACGATTACATCTATAAACGTGAAAATAAAGATGTTTTCATAATTTTTAAACGATTTAACATATTTAATAAATATGTTAGAATAAAATTTAAGAATTTGTTTAATAAATATTTGATATACTTTTTGAATACGTTTCATCATAAGAGCGAGGTATGAAATAAATTTCGCGGACAAATATTGTATATACATATCATAATCATAATTTTCACAACTGTAGTTATGTCTTATAATAAACATACTACAAAATTATAACCATTAATACAGAATTTTAAATAAAATATGTACCGAATTTATTAATAATCTTTTATTATAGAAAAATTTCTTTAAAGACTTCTCAAAACGAATGTTTATTAAATACATCGATCTCCGTCTTATTAAACGCATCTGATTATAATAATCAATCATTATTTACAATTATTATCCATCAATATCATATATATTACAATTACAATAGTAATTACAATACGTAATATTACACATAATATATAATAATATACAATAATTATTACATAAATTAGGAATATAATACATATATAACGTAGTATTTACAATAATATCCCATAATGAAAAAAATGTCTGTTTATATATAAATATTATTATAAATATATAATTTT
>NW_017259187.1:1521998-1522920 GCF_001594045.1 Atta colombica
ATTATATTTAAATTATTATTTTGTCTATACATGTATCTGTTTGTCTTTTCAATCTTAATTAAAATTATTTAATTAAAATTAATTAAAATTATTATGTCCACCTGTTCCAAGTTCCTACCTAACTATATTCTTTATCCGTATCTCTACCTATCTATCGGTATTCCTACCTACCCGTAGTCCAAACTACATTCCTACTTGTCTACATTTTTCTCTATCCACTTTCCTATACCATATATTTTAACTTAATAAAAAAAATGTTTAATTAAATTAAACCGCGACGCGACACGTGACTTATTAATTCTCTGTTGATTAATCCAGCAGGATTCTTGAAACCTACCCGAGCGAAACATCTGAGAACAATTGCAGTTTCAATACGAGCTCGATTAGAATTTAAATAAGATATTCCCAACTTCGCACATATATGACAAAGTAGAAGATGTACACAAGAAAATAGAAGAAAATTAAGCAAATAAACTACTTTGTATATTATCTTACACAATGGTCAATATTGATCACTTACTTTATTCCTTGTGTCGTATTTCTTCTTTCTTCAGATTCAACTTACCTTGAATAAGTAATTGAACCTGGTCGTAGTTTGATTGTATTTTGATCAGAAATTCATAAGAAAAAAAAATCCTTCTCTAGCCGATTTATTATCAATAAGCCGATTTATCATCGTTGACAATATTATTTGATTCAAATTAAACACGCAAGTCGATGGTATCGAAAAATGTAAGACAAAGAGAAATTAATTTAAAAAAATTAATGCACAAAAATTGCACAAAACTTTTCCGTGACATATTATTTTAATTTGGAATTATATTTAAGTTTTAGAAAAAATTTACTTATCGCATACTTATATATACTATTATATTTATATATACTTATATATACCGTTCTGATCAAAAGACTTTCTTATATA